>NW_026858050.1:0-204624 GCF_026571515.1 Ruditapes philippinarum
TATTGATTGTATATTTGTATAAAATAGTTTTACCCATGAAACAATAGAGTCACCAAAGTTGAAAAAAAAAATCATGAAAATCCCAAGAACGGAATCAATTGCCACAGGGAATATTATTCTGTTCAGTATAAAACATTAAGTCATAAATTAAACGAATATTATCTCCTATAAATCTCCCCGGGATAAACCACTTTGGTCTTCACTCATTAATTTGTCTAATACAGATTTAATTCTATTAGCAACACACGCAGATGCAATATTATATGTAATATTAAGTAGAGAAATCGGACGCCAATTTGTTAAGAAACGTTTATCTTTGTCACCTTTCGGTATACATGTGATAACACCTAATTTATCCCTCATGTAGTATATAAGTAATTAAATGAACCCAAAACAAGATCTCTTCTATCAATCCAGATTTTTTTTTTTTTAAAAAAAACGCCGAAGTAGAAGGCGAAGTATTATTTGCCATTCGTTTTAAACTTGTCAAAGCCTCTTCTCAAGAGATGAAACTCTCTCGTCTACATTTTTATCAAGAAACAGGTTATCTAAATTAACCGCAGTAGTAATCTTTGCAGAGTATAAGGACTTATAATGGTTCATAGTTTCCGCTAAAATAGATTTTTGATTACATGTATTATTAATTTCATCCGTCTTGTTAAAAAGAGTTGCAATATCTTTTTAAACGAAATGCCTATTTTCTAGATTACAAAAGTATCCGGTCGGGTTTACTCCCTCAAATACTCATTTTGCTGGCGATCTTATCAAAGAACCCTCAAACCTTTTTTTCCTCATATCTAGCAGTTCTTGATGCTTTAACAAGGCATTATCATTTTCTATATAAGTGCATTGCTGTAAAACTTCAATGTCATTAATGAGCATTTTCTAATTGTCAAATTATTGGCAACAAATAAATATATAACAATGGAAATTGAACCATAGTACGAAAAAGTACGAAAAGAAAGTTGTATGCACAACTGTTAATATTTACATTGTATTCTAAATATGATACTTCATATTAAAATTGATAAATATTGTATGAAGAGTAAAACCAATCTAAATATCGTCCATAAAGACAAATTTGTGCAATATTTATTAACTTTTCATTTATGCTGTTTACCTTAAGTAATTTGTTTGCAAAGTAGTGTATAATTCTACTATTCTAGGAAATATTTATCAAACGTTGTTCAAAACAAACAGATAGAGCCTTTCACCATTGAGCACTATAGAAATATTTAAACATGTATTTAACATTATTTTCATCATTTTTCTGGGACATGTGCACTAATTGTATACTGTATAATTATAATATCATATAGAAGAAAGAGACGATAAAAAAGATGAGAACGAAACCATATGCATGTATGTAACCTTTTACAATAAGAAAATGAGGTATTCCTAAAAGGGCTGTTGGTGCCAAGCAAAGGCTTGTCTGTCAAGCCGGCACTCCCTGTGATAGAACGCTCTCCTCGTCGTCCCTGCCTACTTTGTAGGGCCACTCCCATCGGGCTTTTTAGTAAGGACATGGGCAGTAGGAACAATTTCTCTACTTTATTTATTTTCGAAATACCGAGTTTTTCAAGTCTTCTGCCATCTTCACGACGTGCACGTGCCGAGGGGAAGAGCATTAGCATGTATTTGTATTCAACTAACGAGGTTCAGGCGCATGAGTAAAATATGACTCCGTTAGTAGAAAAAAAACATGAAAAAATAACTTTAAACGACTGAAAAGTCTTGAAGATCATGTTATACTACATGAACAGCTGTTTTATCTTATATAAGTACATGTATGGGCATTAGTTAACCGTAAGATTGTCAACATATGTTTCCTTTTTATTACTTTATAAATATTATACATTTCCCCCAAGATGTAATTTGTTGTTTTCAATTGCATGGATTAACAATAGAGAAAAGAAAAAAGTTATGGAAAAGCATAATACTAATATTCAAAGGTTTTAATTTCCGTTTTTTGTCGAACATTGAAGTCAATACGTACTTCAGACAGTAATCCAATTATTTTTGAGTTCGATATAATTTTTACAAAAGATCGTGCCAGTTTCGCTTTTAAAACCTTTCAATATTTTGCATTGTGGTACACTTTAGTTCGGAAATAGCCCTAAATAATATTTGTTGGAAAATATCTAATCTATGACAAACAAATAGTAAAAATATAATTTCTAAATTGTGTATTTAATTAAATAACGTTATTCATTCGTCTTCTTTGTTTACATAAAATAAAAATTTATATAAGTTTTGCATTTACATATCGTGTTGTATGCCTCTACTTTAGATACTGGCAATACAATTGGAGAAGTTAATTGTTTCGGCATTATTACTCACGTATCTCGCATTGATCTTGAAGATGAAGAATTCAATCTACATGTACATGCAGCTGTTGGGCAATTTTGATCCGTTTCCGGGATTTATTAGTGGACATCATCCAGACAAAGCCGTAAATGGTGCCATAAGTTGTCAAGATTACTTTTAAAACTGTTAACACACAGATTCACTTGTGAATTATCTTCTGGAAGATTATTCCAATCGTTTATGCGGGGATGAGGAAATGACTTCAAGCGCAAGGAATTTTACATCTAACTTTCAGTATTTGTAAAAAAAACGTTCTCTTGTAATGTTATCATTGAAAGTCTGGAATATATCAATATCATCCTTTTCATAATTATTTACTATCTCAAACAATAATTGAGTCCCGCCATGACAAAACCAACAAATTGCCTTTGCGATCAGCATAGATCCAGACCAGCCTGCGCATCCGCGCAGTCTGACCAGGATACATGCTGTTCGCTTACAAACTCTATTACAAGTAGAGAAACTGATAGCGAACAGTATGGAACGCCATAGCTGCCTCATGTTGTTACATTTCGTTTTATTTTTCCCTAAAAGCGTCTTATTATGTATAATAGAAGTGTTGGCTTGCCAACATTTTATGGGAACCTGTCTAAACGAAGTCTTATTAGGTCAAATATTCATTTTATCTTGTCAAAACGTAGTACTGACTTGTCTAAACACTGTCTTATTATTTCAAAATGTCATGTTATCATGTGCAAATCCGGTGTTAACATGCCGAATGGAAGTCTTAATATGTCCAACATGCACGCCATCTTTTCGAATTAAGATTTCATTATGTCTTAACAAAGACTTGTTTAAATGTGGTGTTGAATTGTCTTGAAATTGTCTTATCATGTGAAACAGTAGTGTTATCTTATCGGAAGTTGGTGTCATCTTGTCCAGATGTGATCCTGGTATGTTATGACACTGTTGTATTATGTTATACTGTCGTTTTGTCTTGTCCAAATGTGATATTGACTTGTCTAAACACTGTCACATTTTGTCAGACTTCCATGTCATTGTGTTCAAATTCGGTGTTATCTTACTTAATAATATCTGTCATATGTTGCGGTTCGGACCGGAATATCCGTCCTGAGGGGACCCGCCCATTGGGCGGTAACGAGGCTTGCCGAGTTACCGCCCATGGGCGGGTTCCCTAGGGACGGATATTCCGATCCGAACCGCAAACATATGAAAGATATTTTTTCTTGCATATTCTGCCATATTATTTCATATTTAAAATGGTTTACCTCAATATGATATATGTTCATGGAAATTAAAGTCATTTCATCCATAACTTTTTTCTTACAATAGCGTATGAACTTACAACTTAAATAACAACGGCGAAATGACGTCATCCTAAGCACATATTTCCCTTCTAAACTGACGTCATTTTAACGCGGTTCATTCATAAATGGCGCTAAAATGACGTTGTTGTATGGCACGCGACTCATCTGGCACCCCCCATGCCAGATGAAATTTCCGGCATGGGTAAAACTCACGGAAACGCCAGTCTGCTATGAAAGAATAAAGATTCTTGCATAGCAGACTGACGTTTCCGTGAGTTTTACCCATGCCGGAAATTTCATCTGGCATGGGGGGTGCCAGATGAGTCGCGTGCCAAACAACAACGTCATTTTAGCGCACTTTATGGATGAACCGCGTTAAAATGACGTCGTTTTAGAAGGGAAATATGTGCTTAAGATGACGTCATTTCGCCGTTGTTATTTAAGTTGTAAATTCATACATTATTGTAAGAAAATAGTTACGGATGAAATGACTTTAATTTCCATGAACATATATCATATTGAGGTTAACCATTTTAACTATGAAATAATATGGCAGAATATGCAAGAAAAAATATCTAACATATGTTTGCGGTTCGGATCGGAATATCCGTCCCTCGGGAACCCGCCCATGGGCGGTAACTCGGCAAGCCTCGTTACCGCCCAATGGGCGGGTCCTCTCGGGACGGATATTCCGGTCCGAACCGCAACATATGACAGATATTATTAATGTCTTTTATGTCAAAATAGCATGCTGTCTTGTCCAACTGTGGTGGTAATTTGTCTTGAAATTGTCTTATTATGTGAAACAGTAGTGTTATCATGTCGGAACTTGGTGTCAACTTGTCAAACTCATGTCTTATTATGTCGGCTAGTAGTGATATCGTGTTCAACCGTTATATTGACCTCGCTGAGTGCTGTCCTGTTTTGTCAAACTGTTTTTTTGCTTTGTATGAGGTGGTGTTATTCTGTCTAATTGTGCAAAAACATCATGCTGTCTTGTCTAAAACTGTTGTTGTCCTGTCTAGAATTATACTTATTATGTGAAATACTAATGTTGACTTGCCAATAAATTTTGTTTGTTTGTGTGAACGTTATCTTATTATGTAAAACAGTATTGTTAACTTGTCGAAAGGTGGTATTGACATGTCCAAACACTGCCTTATTTTTATCAGATCGCCACTATATGTTAACCGGCTTAAGCACCGTCTTATTATATGAAATAATGGTGGTATCTTTACAAATTATGGTTATGAACTGTTAAAACGCTATTTTATTTTGTCAAACTGTCATGCTATTATGTCCAAATGCAGATTCAACTTATCTATACTCGTCTTATTATGTCAAATAGTTATATCATCTTGTCGAAACATGGTGATGACTTGTCTAAAATTACTCTCTTTTTGTCAAAGTGTCATTTTATTTTGTCATGGTTCGGTGTTAATATTACTAAACATAGTCCTTTTATGGCGAAGTATCTTTTTTCCTTTTCAAATGTGGTGTTTACTTGTTGAAACACAGTATCAATATGTAAAACAGTGGCGTTGACTTGCCAGTTTATGACGTGAACATGTCTAAATGCCATCTCATTATGTCAGATAATCGTGTTATCCTGTCCAGACGCGATGTTGTCAAAATTTAGTATCACGTGACCAGAGCCCGCGCGGAGCGATAAAAGATAGAGCAAAAAAGATAACGGGACAGTTTAACAAAATCAGACAGCGCTTTCTCAAGACAGAACTAAATTTGAACAAAATTACACAATTATTAGACATAATCAGACTATTTCTGTGTTTTACAAGAAAACATTAAATTTTGACAATATAACACTTCTGTTTTACATTATAAGAAAGAGTTCAGGCAAGTCATTACCACATTTCGACAAGATACCGCAATTTTTTAACTTTATAAGACTGAGTTTTAACCAGTCAAAACTGCTTTTTGACAAAGTAGCATACAGTTTATTATAATAATGCATGATTTAGCCCAATCAACACCCCATTTCGGCAAGATAATTCGAATATTTGATATAAAAAGACAATTCAGTAGTGTACGTTGGCAAATTAACACAGTTGTTTGACACAATAAGACAATGTTTAGGCATTTAAACACCGCACTTTGACAAAATAACATGGCAGTTTGATAAAATAAAGTTGGCTTTTACAAATCAACACCAAATTTCGACAAGAAAACACTACTGTTTCAAATGATCAGACAGTCTTTTGAAAAAAACAGCTCCACAATTTGACCAAATAGTGCGACTACTTGACATAATATGACACATTTCAAACAAGCCAAAACGACATTTTTGACATGATAACACTACTGTTTGAAAAAATTAAACAATGTTAACACAAGTCAGCATCACATTTTAAAGAGATTAGACTACTGTTACGTATAATAAGACAAGTCAACAAATTACAATGGCATTACAACGCTTTTATGACACAATAAGTCGCTTTCTGGGCAAGATAAAAAGAAATATAATAACATGAGGCAGCTATGGCGTTCCATAGAACAGCGTGGCTCCTAATCACACTGCGCGGATGCGCAGGCTGGTCTAGATCCATGATGGTCGCAAACCCATTATGTTGGTTTTGTCATGGTGCAGCTCAGTTGAATCAGACCAAACCTTCTGCGTCTATATATAGTCTAGTGTTGGCAGATTCAAACTTAAGTGATCCTCATTAACATTTAAACCTTGTACAATTTCTGTACTTCTTTGATGGACATTTTCAAGCATATTTTATGTAGAATGGTTCCAAACAGGCCAGCCGTTTTCCAAAACTGATCTTATGGGTTATTTATGTAAGCATAAAAACAGTGTTTTGTCTATGAATGTGAAAGATCTTTTTGTCTTAACATTATATTGCACAAAACACAAACACAGTTTTGCAATGGGCAAGACTTACGATTGTTTTATAATTTGAGAAGTGTGTACAAGTACATGTTATTGTTAAACTTCGTTTTTATACATACAAATATGCATTATTATAAGAAAAAACATATATATATAAGTACAAACGTTGCTGCAATGCAACAATGGAGAAGCTCCCCGCAAAAAATGCGATCATCACAGATACCTTACAAATCATTCCTACGAACAGATCATTTTGTATTAAGATTAAAAAGAAGAAGAAGAAGAATCTTTATTTTGCAAATTAACTCTCAAAAGAGTCATGTACAAGCATTCATAATATATATATATACAATTATATACAATTACATGTATGCATAGGAAAATTACTAATTACATAGCAAGATGACGTGACTGCAAGCATTTCTTTTCTTTCATTATTAATGGTTACCATTGATAAAATATTTAATTTACAAGTTATTTACTTTTTTTAGAGATTCTACATTCACAAATATAATATTAAGAAATAGTTCGTGTATTAATTATACTTGCAATCTCGGGAGAGACATTGTTATAGACATTGTCTATAACATGGTATACTTTAAAACATGAATGAAATTTTCTTCAATACACTGGACTTTGAAGTACATTTACTAATATAAGCTGTATGGTTTTGATAAATTGCAATAGTAATATAGCACAAAATATTGAAATTATACAAACAAAACAAAATAAATTTTACTATTAAACTTTACTTTTGAACGCATAAATTGCTTGAAACTTGATACAAGTAAGACCAATGTATGATTTGAAACTTACAAATGTATAGCCTTTATAATCATCGTATTACTTAACCTGCATATAATACATAAAGAATTGCAATGTATCAATAATACATCTATGTACAATTACATGACAACTAATATTCGTACATTGCACATATAGAAGTACAATACAATGTATCAATAAACTTCTATGTACGTTTACATGGGGCTAGATATTCGCGTAAAACATATATATAGAACTTTAAATTAAACATTTATGTACCTTTACACGAGAATTGTTTGTAACTGTTGTCTAATATGGAAGGCATGGTATATAAATATAGCTAACTTTCTAATATCACGTACATTATCGCTTGTAATCAACTGAACAAATTTAAACATGCTAGGAAACCTCCAGTAATATTTGTTCGGATTTCCTGATAAATAGGACATATTATATCAAAATGGAACTCGTATTCTAATTGATAACATGCTACACAGACTCTGTCAATTAAAGATACACTGTGGGGTTTTCTCCATCTACCCAAATCTATTTCTAAACGATGAACGTGACATAGCTATTCTATACTTTTTAATATCAACAATATCTAAATATTTACTAAACTGAAATCATTGAAAGTGTAGTAAAATAGTGCTCTGGAGGAATAACTGATTCGGGTATTTAAATCCTGCTTTCGTGTATCTCTAACTCTCTGGTTAAATACATTAAGAAAAATTTTAACATGCCAACTCCTTTGTTTTGCCATACATAGTTGAAACCTTATCTAGACAATAATGATCGTATGTTCGAAACCCAATTACTTTCCTACTATTATTTTCACAATCTGTTTTTAATAGTAAGTATGCATGATTAGTATACTTGTTGTGTTCTAACATACACAATTTCTTATTGAACATAATCTGTAAAGTACTAGATTAAATCTGCCAAGTTCACTATATACAAAATCATTTTGAGTAGGTATCTTAACAGCAATTAACGTTTTACAGAAATGCAAAAATGTACGTTCTACCTGTATACCTTTGTAAAAGCCCCAGACTTCTGAGGAATAACACAAAATAGGTAAAATCAACTTATCAAAAAGTTCCAAATGGTGTTTTACAGAAAGATCTGTAAATTTATATGCATATTTATTCATTTTGTATATTGCTTTTAAAGCTTGTTCTGATAACATTACATCGTGTTCTCTAAATAAACCACCCGTGCTAAACAATGTTCCTAAGCATTTAAATTTTGATACAATTTCGATGAGACTGTCTTTGTACAAAAAATCTTAATTTCGAGTCAATCCTTTTTTTCTAAATATCATTACTTTTGTCTTATCAACATTTGCTGTAAGCTTCCATCTATCACAATATTCAGATAAGACGTTCAAGGCATTTTGTAAACATTTTTAGAGAAAATAGATACAGTAATAAACATATCTAAAAAAAATACCAGTATCTATTGACTCGACTCCTTTAGCTAAAAGCAAATCTTCAAGATCATTCATATACATGCTAAATATAAACGGAGACAGGCTCTCATCCTGTCTTACTCCTAAATTACGAGTACATGTAAAAGCTTCACGAATATTATCAAAATGTTTAACTATTGAAGAAATCCCTTTATACATGCTCTGTATAACTTTGAGAATATTACTATAGTCACTCTATATTTTATTAATTTGTACCACAGTACACCTCTAACTACGAAATCAAAAGCTTTTAAAATAAAAAAAGCTACATATAGTTTTTCATTTTTGTTCAAACAATGTGAAATAACAGCATTTAAAATAAAAACATTATCAACAGTACCCATATTTTTTCGAAAACCTGCCATAGGATCCAGCCCGGTTATCTAATCTTGTACATGTATTTAATATTCTGGTAAATAATTTTCCGAGAGAACTTAACAATGTAACACCTCTATAGTTCGATGGTTGATCAACATCACCCTCTTTATGTATTGGTACTATATAACCTTCACTCCATACATTCGAAAAATGTCCTAATTTTAAACAAGCATTGAACAATTTAGGCAAATATGGTAACAGATCCTCAAGTCAATGAATAAATAATTCGTTTACATGCAAATCAGGTCCAGTCGCTTTATTGCCCTTCAATTGTTTAACAGCCCTATATATTTCAACAACAGTTACATCTATGTTCAATTCATCAAAAAATGTCTTGTATATTATCATTCACGAAATAGTCATTGAAACATAAGACAACTTCGTCAGCTTTGTGAAAAACATCTTCAGGATTATTTATAGCTTTAAAATACTCAATAAAAGTATCTTGTATCATAGTTTGGGGACCTTTCTGTTTAAAATGTGAGGTAAATCGTATACATGTACAGTGCGTTAACTGGAGTGAAGGTTTTCCAGAGCATGCCCATTGATTGGCTCATTTTTGCTGGGGTTTACTTATCGTGACGGAGGAGAAAGGGAAAGCGATAGAAATATCATATTCAGATACTCGTCCATTGGTTACTTTTTCCCGGGGTTTCATATTGTGTCAACAGGGAACGTGTTTTTATGTTTGACTATGATACAAAAGAGAAAGAGCATCAAAACACTTGGCAATCTGATTAATACTCGGGGGCTACGCCCCCTCGTACAAATCAGAAAGCCTCGTGTTTCGATGCTCTTTCTATTACTAATTTAGGTTGTTTTGGGTTATTGTTACAAATGGTATCTGTCAATATTGCGAATATAGCCTTGCATTTTTAACTCTTGCATTTGACAGTTTATCAGTGTTTTCTCTTCGAGATGAGTATTTTTGTATCTTTCCAATACAAACAAGACTAACAACATGACAGTAGTGCAACATTGTTCTGTTTGTGTCACTACAGCAGTCAGTAAAATTATATTATAAAAAATATCAAAGCATGCATGTTTTCTTATTCATCTATAATGCTACTCATTTTCTACAAATATCAACAACTAATCAGGGTAAGAAATATCCATATGTAAATAAGCCAAAACAAAAACTTTCATCGGCTTAATTTTTCAAAATGTCCGTTACATGTTTCTCGGTAAATTGTATATCATGATATAACAAGAAAAGCATTGATGCAAATCCAAGCAAGAAATACAGCAAGTGAAGATGAACTGATGACCAGATATTCGTGCTTAATTGATTTTTACCAGAATTGTATATCATTTATGAATGGGTGGACGAAAGACATTATTCATCATACACTTTGGTAGACATTCTAGAGATTAGAATATTAAATGTATTTTCTTTGGAACATACAAAACAGTTGTCAAAACAACTCATGTTAAAACTGCAATTGTTAAAATGTCACAATATTCCCATAAAACCGATTGCGGTCAAACAAAATATAGAACAGAAAAAATCGGGAAATCAGGAAGAGACTGTGCTACAAATAATTAATAATTTCCAGTAGAAAATACAAATGTAAAAAAAATACCGCAATTTGAGTTTATATTTTGTCTTGTCTTTTATACTGCCTTCCCAGCGACGGAGGCGAGAAAATTGTTCCATTCTCATTCATTAAAAGACATGCTGCGAACCACCGAAGAGGAAATCATATATGACTTTTCATAACAGAAATCGGAAGGAATTCTTGGTTTCGAATTTATTAAAACTGTAAATCGAAGGGATTGATTGATGAAAATTGGGTCCATGGACAAAAAAGTAAACACAAATAGCTCCGCACCTGTTGGCGAGGAGGAATAAAAAGATAAACAATTTCACTTGTAAATTAACGTATCGTAAATATCATTACAAACTATGAACCAAGGTTAAGAACAGAGATTAAAAAGTCAGCCTATTGTGACTCTGGAAAATTGTTCCCATCATACCAGGGTTAGTTTCAATCAACCTAAATAGCTTGTTTCAATTATTTTGCCAACATAGGCGACTGTTATTTTTTTATATAAAATCTGTTTTATGTCTTATGTTTTCGATTTATATCACAAATATTTATTGTAAAGCCATAAACAACAACTGGCTGAAATACAATATTCGAATGTGGATAAATTTTTCTGTCACAGTAGAAATCGAGCGTAGAACTGATTTTCTCGAGCATTTTACCGCCCATTCATGATCACGTGATATACGCATCAGTGATCCGCGCACTAATTTATGTGCAAATAACGTTGAGACTTCACTACGTAACACGCAGATCTTAAAAATCATTCCTATATGTATGTACATGTTTATAGAAAGGAAATCTATATTATTTTATCATTTAATTGATCATAATATTATAATATTGCATGACTCTAGTTCAGATGTTTTTTCTCACCCGAGCAATTACCTAGACAAGCATCCTGACCAAGTTTTATGACAGTTGAGTACTAGAGTGTTAACAAGGTTTTTCCATATTTGAGCAGTGTGACCTTGTTTTTGACTCCAGGTAAATCATATTCAAACTTGACCTAGAAATCATCAAAACAAAGTTTCAGACCAATTTCCGGGATATTTGGATCAAAACAGTAGCCACTAATGTGTTAACAAGATTTTTCGATTTTTAGCTTCTGCGACCTAGTTTTTCATCTGAGATGACCCATGTTCGAACTCGTCCGAGCAATTATGTAGACAAGCACCCTGACAAAGTTTCATGACAATTGACTTAAAAATGTGACCACTAGAGGGTTTTCCATATTTGGACAGTGTGACCTTGTTTTTGATCCCAAGTAACTTATATTCAAACTTGACCTAGAAATTATCAAAACAAACTTTCAGACCAATTTCAAAAATTATTTGGATCAAACAGTAGCCACTAGTGTGTGAACAAGATTTTTCTATTTTTAGCTCATGTGACCTAGTTATTCATCTGAGATAACCCATGTTCAAAGTCATACGAGCAATTGCCTAGACAAGCATCCTGACAATCGAGTTAGCTATCTCGTGACCACGACTTAATATCTCGTGGCCACGACATAGTATCTCGTGCGCACGAGATAAATAAAAACACACACATGTCACCTTTGTGCCACCGTCAGAAATGGATCAAGTGAAGATGAATTATAGTAGACATCTGATGACCAGATATTCTTCTAATCTATATTAGAGGTATATACAAATGTTTTGATTGATGATTAGATATCTTGTGTTGTACGTTTTTAATGTTTTGATATAATTGTCTTTGTATTTAATATTATGATTTATTTTTATTCTCTTTAGTACAGAGAATCGTTTCCTGATTACAACAAATAAACGCATTCTCACTAACACAGGCGTCGTGTATATACTCGTGGTACGGGATACTTCGATATTGCGAGATCTTCATGTTACAAATATTGTGCCTCGCTTCAGGTCAGGTGGAATTCCGAGTCTCGCCCGATTCTGTGAGACCCATATTCCATAATTATGGCATAATTCGGATTCTTTTAGAAACTAATGCATGTTGAAAGTGCTTTTTCAATGGCGGATCTGTAAGTTACCATGGCCATCCCCCGCCGAATGTGTTTGCTCTTTGGAAGAATATATATGTAGTAGAGGAGAATAATTCAATTTTAAGGGGTCTTTTGGTAATGAAAACTTATGGCTGGAGTGATAAAAGCTGTTGAAACCTATGTGAATACTGATGGCTGAAAATAACGAAGGGCAATAACTGAAAAATAATGCAGGGTATGCTACCATTCATGTGTGCTGCAATCCTCCTCAATGATATCTATCCACCTATGAAGTTTCAAGTTGATACCTCTTACACTTTTGAGATAAGCTCCGGACAAAAAGTATGAAAAATAACAAAGGGCAATAACTCAAAAATTATGAAGGGAAGAGTTATCATTCTTGCACACAGCATTCCTCCTCAATAAGATCTATCCAGCTATGAAGTTTCATGTTGACATCTCAAAGACATTTTGAGCTATGCTTCACTCAGGTGAAAAATAATCAAGTATGAAAAATAACAAAGGGCAATAACTCAAAAAATATGAAGGGTAGAGTTATCATTCTTCTGCACTGCACACTTTCTGAGTGAGATCTATCCACCTATGAAGTTTTATATTGATATCTCAAAGGCTTTTTGAGTTATGCTCTGGACAAATATTATGTTTGAAAAATAACAATAAGAGATTAATACACGGCAGAGTAGGGCCGGAAGGTGATAATCGGCCCGCAAAATGAATAATGGCCCCGAGGGCTTCAGCCCGAGGGCATTATTCATTTCAGGGCCGATTATCACCTTCCAGTCCTACTCTGACGTGTATTAATGTCTTTAAACGCTTAAGCTCTCACAATAAAAATAAAGCGATTCGTGCTGACAAACTACTTTCACTTTTACAGTTAACTGTTTGATGACGTAAAATATGACGTCATTGTTTCAGTTTGTGCACGTGCACATATTCTGCGGGCTGATACCCCGGGCCGCATAATAGGTCACGTGACACTCATAATCAGTTGAAATCATATTAGGCAATTTTGTTACTATATATAGTAACAAGTGTATTAAAGGACAATAACTCAAAAATTATGCAGAACGGAGTTATCATTCTTCTGCACTGCAGTACTGCACTCCTCCTCAATATGATCTATCCATTTATGAAGTTTCAAGTTGATACCTCAAATACTTTTCGAGATATTCTCCGGACAAAAGTGTCGGACGGAAGGACGGAAGGTCGGACGGAGACTATTTCTATATCCCCCGCCGCCTTTTGGCAGGGGATAATAATTAAATGTTAGATGACCTTCTCATTTTCTTCCTTAGATCATTAACGGTGATCTTTTTAACTTAATATAGTACATATTGCTTATTGTTGAAAGTAGTCAAAGTTGCTTATATAACTGAACATTTTGTTGATTAAACCACGCTTGTTATGAGTCGCTTTTTTACGGAATGCCGTTAGGGCCATCGCCTATGAATGTGTTGATCTAAAACGCGATAGTCGATAGTACGATGGTGAAAACGCGAAATCACGAAACTACGATGGTGAAAACGCGAAAGCACGATGATGAAAACGCGATAGTACGATGATGAAAACGCGACAGTACGATACTACGATGATGAAAACGCGATAAACTATCGTGTTTTCACCATCGCACTGTCGCGTTTTCACCATCGTAGTTTCGTGATTTCGCGTTTTCATCATCGCACTGTCGAGTATCGCGTTTCAGATCAAACCATTCATAGGCGATGGCCCTAACGGCATTCCGGAATGCCGTTAGGGCCATCGCCTATGAATGTGTTAATCTGAAACGCGATAGTCGATAGTACGATGGTGAAAACACGAAATCACGAAACTACGATGGTGAAAACGCGATAGTTCGATGATGAAAACGCGATAGTACGATGATGAAAACGCGATAGTACGATGATGAAAACACGACAGTACGATGGTGAAAACGCGATACTACGATGATGAAAACCCGACAGTACGATGATGAAAACGCGATAGTACGATGGTGAAAACGCAATAGTACGATGGTGAAAACGCGATAGTACGATGATGAAAACACGACAGTACGATGATGAAAACGCGAAATCACGAAACTACGATGGTGAAAACGCGACAGTACGATGGTGAAAACACGATAGTTTATCGCGTTTTCATCATCGTAGTATCGTACTGTCGCGTTTTCATCATCGTACTTTCGCGTTTTCATCATCGTGCTTTCGCGTTTTCACCATCGTAGTTTCGTGATTTCGCGTTTTCACCATCGTAGTAACGACTATCGCGTTTCAGATCAACACATTCATAGGCAATGGCCCTAACGGCATTCCGTACTTTTTGGACCTGTCTGTTCCCCTACATTCATGTAATTACATTAAGTAACTACCAAAATAGGCTTGAATTAGGTCACTGTTGTATTTACACAGTACTTGTGATGATGGTTTAAAACTTTGTTTTTATCTCAAGATGCCTCAAATCAGAACACTGTGTGATACAGCTCACGATAAACTGGTCACGCGATACGACCGGATGTTATCACATTTTATCATGATAACGAATCCCAGCAGATATAAAATACGAACAATCTATCCAACACTATCATAAGGGAATACCATTTCACCAGCAATGGGTATACCTAAAGGGCAGCTTGTGGCTGCCTCCCTTTTGGGCTTTCTGGCCTTGGCCAGTGCCAAGAGGGTTACATGTGACAGTATAGCTCCACAGTTAAAGACTGTGTACGACTATAAGGCTATGAATATTTACGAGAATGAAACAATTGAGTTTACTAGGTACAGAGGCAGTGTGCTTGCTATCATAAACGTAGCAACATACTGAGGATTGAACCGCCCACATTACGTGGGTATGAACGCACTTACTACGGAGTTCTCGAGCATGCCTTTCCAGGTGCTCGGATTCCCTTGTAACAACTTCAATTTGGTAAGTAATCATTTATCTATTTTATTTGTTTCATCTCAATTAACTGTTTTTATTTTGCAAATTCCTATGTAACGACTCTGAAAAAAATAGTTTGTATACACCCGATGTACACACCATATTTCAGGAAAAATTTATCGTCCGGTCAATTTTTGAGTCCGTACCAATAGTATCAGTCGATGCGTGGGTCCGTATCAATAGCTTCAGCTTATGTATGGATCTTAATAAAAGTTCCAGTTAATTTGTGGGACCGTTTCAATACTTACAGTTAATTTGTGGGTCCATATCAATATTTTCAGTCAATTTGTGGGTCCATATCAATATTTTCAGTTAATTTGTGGGGCCCTACAATACTTTCAGTTGATTTGTGTGTCCATATCAATATTTACAGTTAATATATGGGTTCATATCAATATTTTCAGTTCATGCATGGGTCACAATCAAGTGTTAGACAATTTGTGGATACTACGAATAGTTTCAGTTAATGTTTGCGTCCGTACTTATAGTTTCAGTTAATTTATGCGTCCGTTTCAATATTTCTATTTGATCAATTTGCAGTTGATGAGTGGGTCCGTATCAACATTTTTCAGTCTTTTTTTTATTTGTCGAACATGTGATTTGTACAGAATATATATTATCAAAACAACCGAGTCACATTTGACGTGTTAATAATGCCCTTATACAACACACAATAAATTACATGTTGCAGCAGCTTGCTGTCATAAAATAAAGCTGCTAATTAGACTAATACTGTTGTATAAAATTGGCGGATAAAATTGCCTTTGGTGCCGTATAAACGTGGCATGTGACTTTTAACCGTTCATGTTTTATATGCTAATAAAACACGATTATTCTATGAAAATCACATTCCATTGTAAATGAGTGTCGGTAAAGGATACATTTTGTTGGAGACCCTTTTAGGGTTTCTGGCGTGTGTTGATGGATTTAGGATCAAATGTGATGTAAAATCCGGGCACAGCACCACACCGAATGTTTACAATCATGAAGCAATAAATATATATGAAAATGAGACAATTCCACTGTCTAGATTCAGTGGTGATCTGATGTTAATAGTAAATGTAGCGACTTTCTGAAGGTTAACATTTAAATATTTGGATTTGAACGCACTAAGCACGAAATTCTCGAGCGCTGGGGTAAAAGTGCTCGGATTTCCGTGCAACAACTTTGGAATGGTGAGTTATTATAGACTATAAGAAACCTTTAAAGGTCCATTATGCCTCAAAATGCTATCATTTTTATTTCTCAAAAACGGTTTATTTTTGGTTTCTTGTTAGTTTCAAAAATATACTCATTTGATATCTTTTTATCTTTAGTTCAGTTGGCAAGTGATATAATTATAGTGAATTAGTATCTAGTATTGAACTCAAAATACTATTTCGTTTACATTTTGCTACCTTAACGACACATCACTGCATGTCCAGTGCTACTTTTTCAGTTGTAAAACGTCTAGCATGCTCTTAATCTATTATTTAAACATTATCAAACACATGTTTGACATTTATAAAGAAGTAAACAAATATAGATTTTGAAGGCATACTATGTCCTTAAAAAAAGAGAGATAAAATTATGCACAAATATCAACTCAAAAGCACTGAGAATAACTGAATGAATTAACTAAAATATCATATGATGCTGGTTACTATGGTAACGGATAATAGCAATATATTTATTATTTCAGCAAGAGCCGGCCGACAACTACACTGAACTCCTAAATGGAATCAAGTATGTGAGGCCAGGTGGGGGATTTGTTCCTAACTTCCAAATGTTTAAGAAAATAGATGTCAATGGGAAGAACGAGCTTCCATTATATACATACCTTAAGGTGCTACTTTTCTAAAATATTACTATTTTCATTGATAAATTTTACACTGATTTAATTAATTGATATTTGCGGTGCTCGCTCTGCCACATTACGGAACACATCTGCGTGCATGTTCATTATGGTGTATGCTGTTTTAACATAAAGTCGGTGTTCTAGAAGTTAAGGTAACTGTCTCTTCATTTGAGCTATACTAGAGTCACATTCATTTCTTCATAAGTGCTGGTTAGTTCCAGGAAGCCGACTGGGTAGTGGTCAATATAATTTGCAAGAATTATTGTTTCAAAAATCGAACTTAAATAATATGTTCAAACTATTCATTGCAGTGCTCTAGTGTCGTTTCTCTAGTGTAGATATCAATTCAGTGTACTGCAGTATGATATTTTTTTTTAATGAGAATCATATATACATGTACAATAAAGTGAGATAGCCGTTAATTTCAATTACAAAAAACGAAATATTTTAAACTTTCATCAACAGATATCAACCGTTTCAACACATACACTAACCGAACTTACAATGCATTTCTAGTTTTAGGCCGGTGCAACCATTCCACAAAGATTTAGTATAACAACAATGTACTTCAACAGGTTACTTACAGATATTTGATGAATAATTAACAAATGTGACCCTATCGAATGTACAATAAAATTTATATTTCAGTCTATGTGTGGACCAACCAGTGAAACATTTGAGGATACCTCAATGCTTTACTATGACCCTAAAACAGTGAGTGATGTCCGCTGGAACTTCGAGGTGTTCCTAATTAGCAAGACTGGCCGGCCATTATACCGGTACAGTCCCGACACTCCAGTCTCAGATATAGAGACCGACATTAAAGTTCTTCTAAGACAAAGTGTTGAAAGACCAATCGTAGAAAGGTATTTATAGTTTTGACCTTCTTTATATTTAACTTCGATCGTAGTAGATGGTTTTCCGCTTGTACATCCATCTGTTTGGTCATGCAAATAATATATATTAGGTCCGCTATCCTTAAACTAACCATGGCCAGTAAATGACCCCTTCTGATTTTGAGTTCAGTATGTCAAAAGTCCAGTTCAAAGTGACAGCAGAAAATCCTTGTCTGCTCAATAACCTGTCCGAGGTTTGTAGAACTTGTTATGCACATTACCCATGAACAGCAGATTACCCCTATTGAGTTTAAGGTCAATAGGTCAAAGCCTCAAAAGTCAATGTCACATTGACACTTAGTGGAAAATATTTTGTCCGCTCTATACCTTGAAAAGACCGCCTCCGTGGTCGAAGGGTTAGAGTCGATGACTTCTAATCCAGTTACCTCTTTGGCGTGGGTTCGATCCCCGTGAGATGCTTTGGTAGTTTAGCACGGAGGAAGGTGGTCTAGTCCTGGCGTAACTCTCCAGGAATAATGGTTAGGAAACTACCCGCCAATATGACTGAAATACTGTTGGGAATGGGCGTAACATGAAACAAACAAAAAAACAAACATACCTTGAAAAGGTATAAACCTAGGGTTGTGAAACTTAAGATTTGGGACATTGCAGATTGTTAGTTGATAACCAGTATTGATTTTCGATATCATTAGGTCAGAAATCAAAGTCACATACTATCAATGTCTGATCACTAACTTGCCAATTCTTTAACTTTAAAGGGATCAACCTATATTTGTACATTGCATTTGGCCAACATCGTGTCATATTTTTGGTGGCAAAACAACATGGACGCTCACAATTCAGCATTATTTCAGGTACTATTTGGAATCTAGGTTTCCGAACGCCAATCAGATAGCATCCACACGTTCCTCGCGGATTTGGAGCCGCAGCCGTAGTTGACTTAGCAAAGAGTTCTGTGGCCTATAGATATTTGTTCTGTATTTTTTATTGTGAAACATTAAACATGTATCTAAAATTATTAGAACTTGATGATGAAATAATTAGATGAAGTTTTATTTGTAAAAAATAGTTTAGCGGAAGCCACTAAGATTCCGGTATAGGATTTATTTTACATGAAATTGAAATATAAACATTTATCCAAAACTATTTAAACATTAGAGTTGATTATCGTAGAGAAATTTGAGTAATGCTATATACATGAAATATTTTATTACAGTAATGAAATTCCAACTGAAACAGAATATGTAGCAGAGCCTGAAAATAACCAGGAAGAGACTGAAGAAGACAACGGTGAATACAAACTACCTAATGACATCACAGTCTAGACAGCTATTGATCAAATTATGACTGTTTTTTTATTATATTGACAAACTTGAATTATTTTTTGTATAATATATTACGGGTATGCTAATAAAATGATATTTTTCTTGAAACACCTGCCTTCCTAATAGATTTCCATGAACCAGTGTATGAAGAGCTTGTCATAAACAACTTTGTTGTAGACAAACTCCGATTTCGTTGAAACTATGGCAACTTGTGCGTTCGTTGTCATAGAGATAAACGAATCTGGTAACATGTAAATACATAATATGAAGGCATGTGTTTCAACTTAGAATGTTATTTTGAAGAAAAATAATAATGGAAAAGGAAATAATAAAAGTATAAAAGGTTTACGCACATACAATTATTTCTGAGAACGTTTTTTTTTATTATTATTTACCGATTGTCTTGTGTCAACTTCCTATATAAGGCTGACATTAATATATAGGCCCCCTATCAGAATTGAATATTGATTACATCGGCAGGTACATGTACATGTATAATATATTATGATACGAAATCAAAGTCAGATACATGTATATCTAAACTCAGTGTCAGTGATATCATGTTTATTTTTAATCTTAAACACTTCTCAAAATGTCCCAAATCAAATCAACATTATCCGTGTCACATCAGCAAGAATATATATATACATATACATTGTATATATAGTGTATAACGTCCGTCACATCACCAGTAATCTGATTCTTAGTCTTTCTTTCTGGCAAATGAGTAGAACAGAAGAAGTTCAATTTTACGAAGCAATTTATCTTATTTTGTTGTTTCATGTACTTTTCAATCAAATTATCAATACATGGCTAGTTTGGATTAACAAGATGCCTTAATTAGATATTTAGCATTTTAATGAATAAAGCACAGACTAAAATGCCAACAAACTGATTGTGGAATTCTCTAAACGAATACCCGCTTGACGGAACTCTTTCTTGTTCTTTAACATCTGAAAATAAAGATGGTTTTATTAACATTCATCTTAGTTAACATAGATACATAGTTTAACTTGCGGTGAAGTCACCATTATGAAATAATTTAATATATTACACCTGATAAAAATGATAATGCTATAACATCTATATTCAATGTTCACGCTTCTATTTTATAAAACCGAACAATACGCATTTGAAGCTTTTAGTGGTGGAGAAAGACCTTAGGTTCCCCTCTAATGTATATAGCATGCACAACCTAGCACCAGAGTAGAACCATTGACCTCCCATAAGCTAGCTTTAATATAGACAGCTTCATCACATGAAATAATTTGCACAAACGGTGGTTCTGTGGAAAGAGGCTAGTGACTGAATGAATCAGGGAACATAACCCAATCTGCCACAGGGACTTAATCTTTGTGATTTATCTTCTGACACGGCTTCATAATCTCGTAATCCATGCTCCAAAAATATGTGCTGTGGTTATTCTATTTGGTTAAAAATATCTTTACCATTAAAGGTGATAATTCCGGTTTGCTTAGTGCCATAATAAATGAAATGAAATGTACATATTTGTTTACAAACAAATTGAAACGTGGCAATTGCAGTCAGATATATAAGATATCGTAAAACTTAGTCACATACTTATATGTACTGTAGCCATTAGATACCATATTTGATATACAAACGACCGATAGTTCACTGTAAAATCTGAAGATTAAATTTGGTTGCATCATCAGATGTGATAACAGAGGTAATATATATACAAATGTATATAAATATAAATACAATGTACATGTATATTTATGAAAGATGTATACATGCATCCATTTACTCCGAACAAGTATCCTAAATATGAAATTGTAACAGGAATGTAATATACTGTTTGATAGTATTCATATGATTTCAAAAAAGGGAAAATGGAGGATGAACGATAAAGGAGAAAAGGAGTAGAGAATCGTACTCCGGAGGTCATGAATTTGGATCCCTCTAGCGGTGAGATTTTCTTTTCAACTTCCAGGATCGGTGGTGCGATGCTGGTTACAACACCCACGAAGCAATCATTTTGTTTGACTTGAAGCGCGTGACTACACAGGAGCCTAAAAATGGGTTGCCATTTGCTGGATTTATGCAAAACAAAAAAGATACCTTTAATTTTGTTGTGTAGTAAAGCATCTTTTATTCCTGCATCCCTAGATGATCTGACTTTGTTAACATCGTTCACAGACACTGTCCTTATGGCCGGTATGGTCACTAAGTGAGACGTTTGAAGCATATGAGAGTTATGTAACAATTCACTGCTACCTTGTCCATTGTTCGTTTCATTTTCCCTCTGCACGTATGCTACCGTTGGCTTTATTTTAAGCACAGTTGATGTTATTTGAAGTGTTGATGGCATTATTTCGAGTCCACTTTGTTCAATTTTGAGCAAATCTGGTTTCATTTCAACAGCAGTCGGTTTTATTTTGAGCTCATTTGATATTATTTCAAACGAATGTGGTTTTATTTCAAGTGATGTCGGCTTAATTTGAAGATATCGAGTCGTTATATCTTTTCTTGCCGACGAAATCACACAAGGCACAGTAAATGCTATTGATTTCCTTTTTTGAACATTACTGGGCGTTGGTGATATAAATGGTGCTGTCGTAGGATAAAATTTGCTTCCATTTAAATCGGTCGTAGAGGAATATGAAAAAAGCACGGAATTAGAAGAGTCTAGTGAAGATATACCGTGGTTTTGGCCAGTTGGTAGTTCAAATGAAAAGTCCGTAAGACTATCTGAAACAATCCTGGATTGTGCTGTCGATGAACTTGTGTAAGATTGGGATCTGTCTGAATAATTTAATGACGAAATATATGACGACGCTTTAGTTGACTTGATTTGTTGACCTTGATCTAAAGTTTGTTCTGCCATAGCCATCTTCAAAGAAACAGTGGACGTCATCGATGCTGATCTCTGGGTAAAACAAGACGATGCCTCTGTTGGTAAAATATCAGATATCCCAGATAATATTAATTCCTTATTGTTACAATTAGGCCTACTGTCAATTTCTACAGTTGAAAATAGAGTTTTATTTAACAATGACACATGATGATTGCTGGATCTTGAATATGTTCCATTGTTATCAACAGATCTCGAAACCGTTACCGACACCGTTTTAGGAAAATATGTGAAACTATCCGAGCTTATCAATGGTGTGTATGATTTCTCTAAACTCTTGGTAGTTCCTGACGTTTTCTCTCGTGTTTGAACCTTAAAAAACACATTTCTGCATATTATTTTGACTTGTTTTTCGTTCTAGATCTATTATGATTAAAACTACAGCCTGGCAAAAACATACTTTTTTCATATTTTGTAACATGAGAGTAATAGATAAAATTACACCGAGGGTTTTGGTTACAAGTACAAACATCTAATAAGGCCTACATGTTAAAATGACAATCAAGTAACTTCATTGGTTCAAGGGGTAAACTATCTTAAACCGTCGATACAATTAAATAATAGGCACCTATAAACAGTAAACTTTATATGAATAATGAATATTTACGTAAAATTAGCATGTAACGCTGTAATAAGGTATAAATCTACCTCCTTAGATGACATCAATAACGATGACGCCAAAAGAGTTCCCAAGTATGACGTCATTAATAGTGGCGTTGACGAGTAAATAGCTTCGGAAAAACTTGGCATACTGCTAGATGTGTCTGATTCTGTAAGGTTATCTGAAATAAATGTTTCCATTAATTGTCATTAAATAACATCCATTTTTTCCAAGAAATGTAGATCTAAATCGTATCATTTCAAAATGGACCTTACAGTACTGATCTCCAAGAACCATCAGTTTTTTCTAATGCTTTACAAGAAGAAACGACGAGATTTTAAATGGTGATTAATAACATTCCGAATACCAGATAAAACAAGTAATGTCCTTGTATAACAGTTTCTTTGAATTTTGAAACATTTCTTAAAAACATCTTAGATCTTTATTAATTCTTCATCTCCTCGTACAGCCCACCGTCACAAATTATTGTTAAAAATACTTTATATCTTATCTAATAAGTTACACATTATTCAACCCGTGGAAATCATATGAGAGACAACTTACTTGTTACTGGCCCCACTTTGAGAAGGAAGTATACTCCAACACCTGACGGCCCCGTGTGGAACTCCAGAACTACTGGCGATGTACCATTCAAAACTACACAATTGCCTTCTATGAAGTTTCAAGTTGATACCTCAAATACTTTTTGAGATAAGCTCCGGACAAAAAGTATGAACAATAACAAAGGGCAATAACTCAAAAATAATAAAGGGAAGAGTTATCATTCTTGCACACAGCATTCCTCCTCAATAAGATCTATCAACTTATGAAGTTTCATGTTGACATCTCAAAGACTTTTTGCGTTATGCTCCACTTAGGTAAAAATAATCAAGTATGAAAAATAACAAAGGGCAATAACTCAAAAATTATGAAGGGTAGAGTTATCATTCTTGTGCACTGCACACTTTCTTAGTGAGATCTATCCACCTATGAAGTTTCATATTGATATCTCAAAGGCTTTTTGAGTTATGCTCTGGACAAAAATTAAGTTTGAAAAATAGCAAAGGACAATAACTACAAAATTATGCAGAATGGAGTTATCATTCTTCTGCACTGCACTCCTCCTCAATATGATCTATCCATTTATGAAGTTTCAAGTTGATACCTCAAATACTTTTCGTGATATACTCCGGACAAAAATGTCGGACGGAAGGTCGGACGGAGACTATTTCTATATCCCCCGCCGCCTTTTGGCAGGGGATAATAATTAAATGTTAGATGACCTTCTCATTTTCTTCCTTAGATCATTAACGGTGATCTTTTTAACTTAATATAGTACATCTTGCTTATTGTTGAAAGTAGTCAAAGTTGCTGATATAACTGAACATTTTGTTGATTAAACCACGCTTGTTATGAGTCGCTTTTTGGACCTGTTTGTTCCCCTACATTCATGTAATTACATTAATTTAAGTAACTACCAAAATATGCCTGAATTAGGTCAATGTTGTATTTACACAGTACTTTGTTTTTATCTCAAGATGCCTCAAATCAGAACACTGTATGCTACAGATCACGATGGTCACGCGATACGACCGGATATCATGATAACGAATCCCAGCAGATATAAAAATACGAACAATCTATCCAACGCTATCATAAGGGAATACCATTTCACTAGTGATGGGTATACCTAAACGGCAGCTTGTGGCTGCCTCCCTTTTGGGCTTTCTGGCCTTGGCCAGTGCCAAGAGGGTTACGTGTGACAGCATATCTCCACAGTCAAAGACTGTGTACGACTATAAGGCTATGAATATTTACGAGAATGAAACAATTGAGTTTACTAGGTACAGAGGCAGTGTGCTTGCTATCATGAACGTAGCAACATACTGAGGATTGAACCGCCCACATTACGTGGGTATGAACGCACTTACCACGGAATTCTCGAGCTTGCCTTTCCAGGTGCTCGGATTCCCTTGTAACAACTTTGACTTGGTAAGTAATCTTTTATCTTTTTCATTTGTTTCGTTTACTTTTTACTCAATTAACTATTGTTTTTATTTTGAAAATTCCTTTGTAACGACTCTGTAAGTTATAAATGAATAGAAAACACCCGGTACATAATTGCCCGGTAATTTTGTGGGTCTGTATCAATATTTTCAGTTAAATTGTGGGTCCATATCTATATTTTCAATTAATGCATAGGTCAATATCAAGTGCTAGTTAATTTTTGGGTCCTTACCAATAGTTTCAGCTAATGTGTGGGCCGTATCAATAGTTTCAGTTAATTTGCGGCGGCGCATCAATACTTTCAGTTAATTTGTGTGTACATATCAATATTTACAGTTAATTTGTGGGTTCATATAAAGTGTTAGATAATTTGTGGATACATATCAATAGTTTCAGTTAATTTATGGGTCCGTACTTATAGTTTCAGTTAATTTATGGGTCCGTTTAAATGTTTCTACTTGATCAATTTGCAGTTGATGAGTGGGTCCGTATCAACATTTTTCAGTCTTGTTTGTATTTGTCGAACATGTGATTTGTACAGAATATAGAAAATCAAAACAACCGAGTCACATTTCACGTGTTAATAATGCCCTTATACAACACACAATAAATTACATGTTGCAGCAGCTTGCTGTTATAAAATTTAGCTGCTAATTAGACTAATACAGTTGCCTTTGGTGCCGTACAAACGTGGCATGAAACCTTTGACCGTTCATGTTTTATATGTTAATAAAACAGAATTATTCTATGAAAAGCACATTCCATTGTAAATGAGTGTCGGTAAAGGATACATTTTGTTGGAAACCCTTTTAGGGTTTCTGGCGTGTGTTGATGGATTTAGGATCAAATGTGATGTAAAATCCGGGCACAGCACCACACCGGATGTTTACAATCATGAAGCAATAAATATATATGAAAATGAGACAATTCCACTGTCTAGATTCAGTGGTGATCTGGTGTAAATAGTAAATGTAGCGACATTCTGAAGGTTAACATTTAAATATATGGATCTGAACGCACTAAGCACGAAATTCTCAAGCGCTGGAGTAAAAGTGCTCGGATTTCCGTGCAACAACTTTGGAATGGTAAGTTAGTATAGACTAAAGGAAACGGTCCATTATGCCTAAAAATGCTAAGGTCTATTATGCCTCAAAATGCTATCATTTTTATTTCTCAAAAACGGTTTATTTTTTGGTAACTTGTTAGTTTCAAAAAACATACTCATTTGCTATTTTTTCATCTTTAGTTAAGTTGGCAAGTGATATAATTATAGTGAATTAGTATCTAGTATGGAACTCAAAATAACTATTTCGTTTACGTTTCGCTACCTTAACGACACATAACTGCATGTTCAGCGCTACTTTTTCAGTTGTAAAGCAGCTAACATACACTTAATCCATTACATGTATTTAAAAATGATCAACACTTTTTTGACATTTCGAAAGAAGTAAACAAATATAGATTTCGGAGGCATACAGTGCCCGTAAAAAAGAGATTAGATAATGCACAAGTACCAACTCAAAAGCACTTTGAATAACTGCATTAATTAAATAAAATGTCATATGATGCAGGTTACGAATAATAGCAATATATATATTATTTCAGCTAGAGCCGGCCGACAACTACACTGAACTCCTAAATGGAATCAAGTATGTGAGGCCAGGTGGGGGATTTGTTCCTAACTTCCAAATGTTTAAGAAAATAGATGTCAATGGGAAGAACGAGCTACCATTATATACATACCTTAAGGTACTAATTTTCTAAAATATTACTCTTTTCACAGATAAATCTTACACTGATTTAATTTACTGGTATTCGCGGTGCTCGCTTTGTCCTGTTGCAGATCACATCTGCGTGTATATACTGTTTCAACATAAATTCGGTGGTCTAGTGGTAAAGATAATTACCACTCTTCATTCGAGCTTTACTAACTAGAGTCTCTATCATTTCTTCATAAGAAACATACAGTGCAGGTTAGTTCTGGACTGAAAAGCCGACTCGAAAGTGGTTAATATAATTTGCAAGAATTTGTTTTAAAAATCGAACTCAAATAATATTTTCAAAGTATTCATTGTAGTGCTTCCAGTGTCGTTTCTCAAGTATTGATATCAATTAAGTGTATTTTTTTAATAAAAATAATTCGAGTGAGATAGCCATTAATTTCAATTACAAACAGCTAAATATTTTAAACTGTCATCAACCTATTGCAAAACAAATATCAACCACAGATTGCAACACGGATAAACTGACCGAATCGTGAAAACGTTTTGTTACAATGCCTTTCTAGTTTTAGACAGGTGCAACCATTTCACAAAGTTAACAACAATGTTAACTTATTACAGAATAACAATTAACAGGTTGCTTATAGCATTGTGTGTGAATAATTAACAATGTGACAATATAGAATGTACAATTTAATTTATATTTCAGTCTATGTGTGGACCAACCAGTGAAACATTTGAGGATACGTCAATGCTTTACTATGATCCTAAAACAGTGAGTGATGTCCGCTGGAACTTCGAGGTGTTCCTTATCAGTAAGACTGGCCGGCCATTATACCGGTACAGTCCCGAAACTCCAGTCTCAGATATAGAGACCGACATTAAAAATCTTCTAAGACAAAGTGTTGAAAGACCAATCGTAGACAGGTATGTATTGTTTTACATTCTTTATATTTAACTTCGATCGTAGTATATGGTTTTCCGCTTGTACATCCGTCTGTCCGGTCTTGCAAATAATATATATTAGGCCAGCTGTCTTTAAACTAAGTTGGGTGGATGGCCATAGCCAGTAGATGACCCCTTCTGATTTTGAGGTCAGTATGTCAAAAGTCCAGTTCAAAGTGACAGCAAAAAATCTTTGTCTGCTTAATAACCTGTCCGAGGTTAACTTTGTAGAACTTGTTAGGCGCATTACCCAAGAGCAGCAGATTATCCCTATTAAGTTTAAGGTCAATAGTTCAAAGCCTCAAAAGTCAAGGTCACATTGACACTTAGTGGAAAATATTTTGTCCGCTCTATATCTTGAAAAGACCGCCTCCGTGGTCGAGGGGTTTGAGTCGATGACTTCTAAGTTCTAATTCAGTTACCTCTCTGGCGTGGGTTCGATCCCCGGGAGATTGTTTGGTAGTTTAGCACGGAGGAAGGTGGTCTAGTACTGGTGTAACTCTCCAGAAACGATGGTTAGGAAACTACCAGCCTATATGACTGAACTACTGTTGGGAAAGGGCGTAACATGAAACAAACAAACAAAAACCCAAACATACCTTGAAAAGATATAAACCTAGGGTTGTGAAACTTAAGTTTTGGGACATTGCAGATTGTCAGTTGATAACCAGTATTGATTTTCGATATCATCAGGTCAGAAATCAAAGTCACATACTATCAATGTCTGATTCTAATGCCAATTCTATAACTTTAAAGGGATCAACCTAGATTTGTACATTGTATTGGCCACAGGTGCTTGAAACAATTTTTTTAAAGTTTTATATGGGCTATATACTATAATAAGATATAAGGTCTCCAACAGAACACAAACATCATGCTGAACAAACGAGAACACTGCTGCAAGAAACGACCAGATCACGGTTATTTCTTTCTGGTCGACATTCGAAAGGATCAATCCAAGCGTTAACGCTTTTTAATTCATTAAAATTCTTCAAATAGCAAAGAAATGAGTAAAAGTTTCACAAAATGCCAATATTTTCAATCCTTGTCGTTTTCGACGTCCAATCTATTCATGTATACAAACACGATTTCTGGTCGATTCCTACGAAATAAACAGAAAACGTCTAAAATTTCCTCATAAATTTCATAAACAAACTCTTTTTCTATCAATCTTTTTCTATCAATATCTTTATATACATATATAGACCGGTTATGTTAAATATTTGATTATGTGACTAGCGCCTGTGTATTTGGCCAGTAGATTACATCTTACCTCATTATCATATTTTTGGTGGCAAAACAACATGGATGCTCACATCAGTATTATTTCAGTGACTATTTGGGTATCTAGGTAAATCGTCACAACTTCCGAAAGCCAATCGGATAGCGTCCGTACGTTCATCGCGGAATTCGAGCCGCAACCGTAGTTATCTTAGCAAATAGTTGTGTGGCAAATCTTATAGTTATTTGTTCTGTATTTTTTATTGTGAAACATTAAACATGTATCTTAAATTATTAGACCGTGGTGATTAAATAACTAGATTAAGTATTACATGTATTTGTAAAAAAAAATAGTTTAGCGGAAGCCACTAAGATAACGGTATAGGATTTATTTTACATGAAATTGAAATATTACCATTTATCCAAAAACTCTTTAAGTATTTGAGTTGATTATCATAGAGAATTTGCTATATACAAAAAATATTTTATTACAGTAATGAAATTCCTACTGAAACAGAATATGTAGCAGAGCCTGAAAATAACCAGGAAGAGACTGAAGAAGAAAACGGTGAATACAAACTACCTATTGACATCACAGTCTAGACAGCTATTGGTCAAATTATGACATTGATAAACTTTAACTATTTTTTGTATGATATATTACGGGTATGCTAATAAAATGATATTTTTCTTGAAACACCTGCCTTCCTAATAGATTTCCATGAACCAGTGTATGAAGAGCTTGTCATAAACAACTTTGTTGTAGACAAACTCCGATTTCGTTGAAACTATGGCAACTTGTGCGTTCGTTGTCATAGAGATAGACGAATCTGGTTGCATTTAAATACAAAACATGAAGGCATGTGTTTCAACTTAGAATGTTATTTTGAAGAAAAAAAATAATGGAAAAGGAAATAATAAAAATATATAATGTTTACGCACGTACAATTATTTCTGAGAACGTGTTTTATTATTTCCCGATTGTCATATGTTAATTTCCTAAATAAGGCTGGCATTGATATATAGGTTCCCTATCAGAATTGAACATTGATAACATCGACATGTATAATATATTATGACAAAAAAGCAAAGTCAGATACATGTACATGTACATGTCTATCTAAACTCTGACATATCTCCACTGTGTCAATGATATCATGTTTATTTTTAATCTTAAACACTTCTCAAAATCATCAATGGAATGTCCCAAATCAAATGAACATTATCCGTGTCACGGCAAGAATATATATCTCTCAGTATAGTACGTGTAGTATATAACGTCCATCACACCAATGGCAAATGAGTAGAAAAGATGAAGTTTACGAAGCAATTCGTCTTATTTTGTTGTTTCATGTACATTTCAATCAGATTATCATTACATGGCTAGTTTTGATTAACAGGATACCTTAATTAGATATTTAGCATTTTAATGAATAAAGCACAGACTAAAATGCCAACAAACTGATCGTGGAATTCTCTAAACGAATACCCGCTTGACGGAACTCTTTCTTGTTCTTTAATATCTGAAAATGAGAAAATAAAGAAGGTTATACATACATGCAGTTTAACTTGCAGTCACCATTATGAAACCTTTTAATATATTACAACTGATAAAAAATAGACAATGCAATAACTTCTATATTCATTGTTCGCGCTTCTATTTCATAAAACCGAACAATACGCATTGACAGCATTAAGTGGTTGAGAAAGACCTTATATAGTTTCCCCTCTAATGTATATATCATGCACAAGGTAGCACCGGAGTAGAGACATCGACCTTCTATTAAGCTTATAATATAGATACCGGTAGTTTCACCACATGAAATAATTGGCTAAGACAATTGTACAGTGGTAAGAGGCTAGTGATTCAATGAACCAGGGAACATAACCCAATCTGCCACGGAGACTAAAGCTTTGAACTCTAAGTGATTTATCTTCTGACACTCAACATATGTTGTGGTTATTCTATTTGGTTAAAAAATATCTGTAACATTAAAGGTGATACGTAATTCCTGTTTGCTTAGTTCCATAATAAATGAAATGAAATGTACATATTTGTTAACAAACAAATTAAAACGTGGCAATTGCAGTCAGATATATAAGATATCGTAAAACTCAGTCACATACTTATATGTACTGTAGCCATTAGATACCATATTTGATATAATGATAATGCCGACAAATGACCGATAGTTAACTGTAAATCTGAAGATCAAATTTGGTTTGCTTCATCAGATGTGATAACAGAGGTAATATATATACAAATGTATATTTGTAAATATTAATACATGTATATTTATGAAATATGTATACATGCATCCATTAACTCCGAACAAGTATCCAAAAATGTATAAAATTGTAACATGGATGTAATACTGTTTGATAGTATTCATATGATTTTCAAAAAAGGGGAAATGGAGGATGAACGGTAAAGGTGAAAAGGAGTAGAGAATCGTACTCCGTAGGTCATGGGTTTGGATCCCTCTAGCGGTGAGATTCTCTTTTCAACTTCCAGGATCACTGGTGCAATGCTGGTTACAACACCCACGAAGCAATCAATTTGTGTGACTTGAAGCGCGTGACTACACAGGAGCCTAAAAATTGGTTGGCATTTGCTGGATTTATACAAAACAAAAAAGATACCTTTATTTTTGGTGTGTACCAAAACATCTTTTATTCCTGCATCCCTGGATGGTCTGACTTTGTTTACATCGTTCAGAGATACTGTTATTATTGCCGGTATGGTCACTAAGTGAGACGTTTGAAGCATATGAGTGTTATGTAACAATTCACTGATGCCTTGTCCATTGTTCGTTTCATTTTCTTTCTCCAAGTATGCTGCCGTTGGCTTTATTCTAAGCACAGTTGACGATATTTCAAGTGTTGATGGCGTTATTTCGAGTCCGCTTGGCTCAATTTTTAACAAATCTGGTTTTACCTCAAGAGCAGTTGGTTTTATTCTGGGCTCATACGACATTATGTCAAACGGTGGCTTTATTTCAAGTGATGTCGGCTTTATTTGAAGATATCGAGTCGTTATATTTGTTCTTGCCAACGAAATCACATCAGACACAGTTAATGCTATTGATTTTATTTGAACATTACTGGGCGTTGGTGATATAAATGGTGTTGCCGTAGGATAAAATTTGCTTCCATTTAAATCGGTCGTAAAGGAATACGAAAAAAGCACGGAATCAGACAAACCTGGCGAAAAAATAGCGTGGTTTTGGCCAGTTGGTAGTTTAAAAGAGAAGTCCGTAAGACTCTCTGAAACAATCCTGGAATGTGCTGTCGATGAACTTGTGAAAGATTGGGATCCTTCTGTAAAACATAGTGACGAAATATATGATGCTTTAGTTAAGATGAACTGTTGATCTTGATCTAATGTTTGTTCTGTCATAACCATCTTTAAGGAAGCGGTGGACGTCATCGATGCTGATATCTGGGTAAAACAAGACGATGCCTCTGTTGGTAAAATATCAGATATCCCAGATGATATTAATTCCTTATTGTTACAATTAGACCTACTGTCCACAGTTGAAAATAGAGTTTTATTCAACGATGATACCTGATAATTGCTGGGTCTTAAATCTGTTTTGCTGCTATCGACAGAAGCTGTTGACGATACCTTTTTCGGAAAATATGTGAAACTACTCGACATTGTTGAGGGTATGTATGATTTCTCTAAACTCTTTGTATTTCCAGAAGTTTTCGCTTGTGTTTGAACCTTAAACAAAATACATTTCTATATATAATTTGTGAATTTTTTTTATTTTTCGTTCTATTGTGATTTACATGAAAGTCTGGCAAAATCATAGTTTATAGAATAAGCGTAAAAGAACCAATTATGCATAGGCTTTTGGCTAGATGTACAAACATCTAGTACATGTTACAATGTCAGTCAGGTCACTTCATATATTAGAAGTGAATTACCTTAAACGATACAATTAGATAATATCTAAAATAAAATTTTTATGAATAACGCTTATTAATGAAAATTTAGGCTGGAGAAAGTATCTAACGCTGTGACAAGATACCTACCTCCTGAGATGACATCAATAACGATGACGCCAAAAGAGTTCCCAAGTATGATGTCAATAATAGCGGCGTTGACGAATAAATGCCTTCGGAAAAACTTGGCACATTACTTGATGTTTCAGATTCAATAAGGTTATCTGAAATGACTGTTTCAATCAATTGCCATAAGATAGCATCCAATTTTTTTTTCAAGATATGTAGATCTAAACCGTATCATTTCAAAATGAACCTTACAGTTCTGATCTCCAAGAATCATTAGTTTTTTTAAGTCTTGTATACAAGAAGAAACGACAAGTTTTAAAATGTGATTAATTACATTCCGAATACCAGATAAAACAAGTTATGTGCTTGTTTCTTTTTTTTCTCTTTTTTTTTGTATAACAGTTTGTTTAAATTAAGAAACATTTCTAAAAAAACAACTTAGATCTTTATTAATTCTCATCTCCTTGTACAGCCAATCATCACAAAATTTTGTTAAAAGTACTTTATATATTATTTCTAATGAGTTAAACATTATTCAAATCGTGGAAATCAAATAAAAGACAACTTACTTGTTATTGGCTCTACTTTGAGAAGGAAGTATACTCCAACACCTGATGGCCACGTGTGGAACTGAAGAACTACTGGCGATGTACCATTCAAAACTACACCATTGCCTTCTTTAGAGTCGTCACAATAAGAATTGTTGTTTAAACGGACAAAGTTGTTGCATCTGTTTTCATTGTTGTTCAAATTTAGCCGAATAAATGTTACTTCTAGATTTAATTGTTTCATTGTTTCAATTACCCAGGTACATTGTAAATTGTTGTACAAATTGTTTTGGAAATACGGAGAAGAAATGTATTTGACTGATGACAAAAACAATCTTTGACCACATTCTGAAATAAATAAAATTAGTTATGTCTATTTCTAAATTTAAGGATTCTAATAATCTACTAGTATTTAGAAAAAATCATTTGTTAACTATTAAGTGCTGTCAAATACCGATCATAGACTTTGGCTACAAAAAAAACAGTGCCGAGAACAACATGTAACTGGAATGCTTTACCACTAAAGTAATGATATCAATTTTTGATCCGAACACGCTACTGATTTGTGATATGAACTTGCCCAGCTTGGAATTTGAAACAGTACATTCAGTATAAAGGATTACAATATTAGATTTAAAAACTGAGCCGAACCTGCACAGATGTGAAGGCTAGTCTGGCTTTTTACTTCCGGTTCCAGCAGATTATGGGTTAGAAGCAAAACCCCTAAAACAAAAGCTCAAAATAGATTAATACAGAATCCCTAAAGAAAGCCCAACACGGCAAAATTGAAAATGTTGCAGGCTCGGTTCGATTGAGCCTGTTCATGGACGGTACTGGAAAGTGCAAGTTACCGTCCACGCCCCCTAGCACCGGCCCAAGCAGAATTCAACATTTAAACGTGAAATAGTAAAATTTTGAAAACCCAACAAGGATATGACATAAAAATTTCAGACTATTCAACACTAATCTATTTCAGGTATTTGTCTCAAGTAGTTAAAAGACTCACCACTTCGTATTAATGTCGTATTTGTTGAAATGCTATCCTCTGTATCACCAGAGGCTTGTAGCCATATTTCTACAAGACGTCCCGGATATGACGTCATATCTAATACATGGTAAAATGTGTCCGGGCCAACTCTGCTATGGTTGTTAACGCTTTCACCATAAAATTTGTAATGAATGATATAGCCTGTCACAAAACGTCTGTGAAGCTGTGGTGGTGACCAGTTGACCATGATAGAAAATCCTGCCCCAGTCACATTCACACTTTCAGGTACTCCAGGTGCACGACCTAGTTGTTAGATTTAGAGAAACAATGGTTATTTCCGAGCTTGAAATAAGTACATGTATTTATATAAAATTTAATTTAATAACTAGAAATGTGATATTTTTTATTTGTTTCTCTCTTTCTCTCCTCAAATACAACTCAATTATTGGAAGAATACAAAAGCAATATGTAGGAAGCCAATTTTCAACATAATATTATGAAATCTCTACAAAGTTACTGTTGAAGTATTCAGCAATTACAAACCTACAGCTACAACATCAAAGATAAAACCTTCACTTTCAATTTGATAGTCAGTTCTGAATATGATTTCTATCTTTGTATCTTTTACAACGACAGTGTCAAATTTGTCACGTGACCCACAAACACGACCGATCCCAGTCACGTTCACATAATCCCTGGTGCAGTTAGCAGAATCTTCTAAGATCAACTTGTGGACGTTTATCTTGATCCATAAAGGCGAGTCAGTTTGGACGGTCCAGTGACACACAACTTCCGCTTCGTAGAGTCCATCGTGTGTTGGGGATGTGATCTTTACGCTCTCAAGCCGCGAAAGGTGGAAACTACGGCCGCAACCTAAATACATGTTGGAGACTTGAGACACTCAAGACTGAATAAGTCTAATCTTTTCAACTTATGAAGGACAGACAAAGGTTAAAATATGATAGAAAGATCAACAATGGAACAATACCCAGCCGATACGATACTTTTAGTTAAAGCAGCACGCCTCCAGATAAATGCTTATTTTCATGAATATTTTGAAAATGTTTTTGAAGGTGTAACATTGTGAAGAAACCAAAAGGAAGCAATTTACATATTATCAATGGCACTTACAAACCACGTTAATTACCAAAACGTGGTCAAAATATGCATAAATAGCCCTTACCGCGCTAGAAATGCAGTAAAAATGTAGCTGTAAATACTGAAAAATCAGTAATTAATCGCACAAGACATGTGAAATATTACTTGAATCTTAAAACTTTTTACTTTTCCTTAACATCCTAGAACATTTTCTCAAGTTTGTTTTTATTAAAATATTTTGACTCATCTGGAGGCATGTAGCTTTAAACGTATTGCCTGGTTTTGGGACAGCTACATACAACACCCTTACCTAGATTGTATTATATACATACTTTACAGAAACATTATTTTATAATTACATAGTACAAACATAATCTCGTTTTGTTCAACATGAGTATTTGTTTAACGTTTACATGGTCAACATGTAATGTTACAACGTGTAATAACATATCCACTTCCTTATTATCAAAGGGAGACAACCTGTTAATGTGAAATAAATATTTCAAGCTGTGGCTTTTTTAAAGACCTTAAATAGTTCACAGTCAGACCGCAGTAAATTTATTACATTACAGCTCAGATACTAATCATTATCCTAGCCCTGTGTAGATCTGTATTTAAAAAATGTACTAGTAGTATTCAAGAAGTTTAGATACGTAGACGATATTTGAGATATAAAATAGAAGTCAAATTTAATGGATCAGACTCATTTATCTGCTCAATAATGATATAATTTTCAATGAAGAGTTCATGTGCTTTTTTTCGTGCATGAAGATCTGAAAAAGCACGTGGTCGGGCTTTTCTTCCAATCCTAATTTATGAAAAAAGTGCATCAGCGCTATTCTTGCATAAAAGTATACGTCTAAATCGGTTTTTTTTGTATTTCGAACCATTGTTCATGCTTTCCGCGTGCTAGTGCGACGACATTTGACAGTGAAACTCCCGGTTTCATCAAGCTGTTTGGAATCACGCATATTATAAAAAAGTGAAACAATGAGCGTGTTCATGATAATCTTTCTCCGTTCTTAGTAAAGTATGCTTGCGTGCAAGAATCTGGTGTATATCATTCAACAATAGTTCTATCAATGTAATATACATGTATTGTTAAAAATATTTTGTGGGAAGTATGTATATCGAGCATCATTATTGGCAAGACAAATAAGCCAAATGAGTGTCTGTAGTTAATTAATACATTCTTTATCTGCAGTATTGATAAGAAAATATGGATGGTAATATACATGTACTTATATAACTAACCCGCTCGAACATAAAATGGATGGCTGAAGTTACCAACTCCTCCGTCATTAAATCCAGCTATTCTAATTGCAAACAACCTGCCGGGATGATCTTGTGTGTTCACTGTTAGATTGTTTACATCTTTGTCAACAGATACAGTTGCTCCTGGAGTACTTGGTGCTATGAAATACTGTATTTTATATCCTTTGATGTAAGCTTGCCGTTGTAACGGTGGTTTCCATGCAAGATGTATTAGATCACCATGTTCAGAAGCAGTGACGTCAATAGGTACATCTGGTGGTTTTGCTTGAAATTTAAAAAAAACAACATCAATTTCCAAAGTACAAAGATATGAAGTATTATGAACCAATCATTTAAACATGTTACTTATATACGTATCAAAGTATCGTATCAGAAAGGCCGACAATCTTATTAAGGTGGAACATTGGGTACAAACTAAACAATGGACTGATAGAAAAGTAAGTTCTTACCGACAGAAGTGATACTTATGTTGACACCTCTCCCGATGACGTCATTACTCGTAGCTATGGTCATTGTCATAGATGATTTATTTACAATCAAGTGTGTTCTAGGGACAGAATCCGCACAAAACTTGCCAACATTATCGACCAGTAGATAAGTCTTGTCACACATTTTCCCGCCTCCAATGTCAAGGTCGTAAGTCTGGATGCGCATAAGAAAATCATCTTCCGTTTGGAACCGGAAGTGACATGTCAGTCCTGGGAGATAATAGTGTGGGTACTGCTCTGTTTGGAGAGTAAAAGTTTCTGTAGCTTTCAAGAAAACAGCTTTGTCACAATCTGAAAAATACATTAATGAGACAATTTTGTATCAGTATTAGTACGATAATATTCCACTTCTATTTGGATGTATGTACATGTATCTTTATTGCATTCATGAGACCCCGGAATAAAAAAAAACAATGAAGAGTAATTCCGTACAAGATGAAATAACCTTATGAATCTTACTGACCATTATTCTACATAAATCATCTGAAATCACAGCGTAGAACGACTGACATTGAAACAAATCGTCAAGAAAATAATGTGCTGCTCACTCGCCAGTGCAAGTATGTAGACCCGGCGTTCTACCCACTAAGCTAGGGTGGCCGGCATTATTTATTATTATAAACTTAATACTGAACGCAGATATAACTTGCCATGTATTACATGTACTGTACATAAAGTTCAATGTTCATTATTAACATACAGACACTGTCGGAGATGGCAAGGGAAAACCTACTTGTTAAAGTAAACACTGGATCTGTAAAACGACTAGAAAGGTCCGCGGACACGGCTTGTAGCTGTACACTGAAGTTCTGTCCATGGTGACTGGTCACTTCAAACTCATACCTGGTCTTGTTTCCGTCAACATTAAGATCCAAGTGTGACTTGAACGGAAAATGTGATACCCTCAAGATGTAAGAATAATTCAGAGGGTGGTAGTTTGGTTGTTGCCATTCCACGCGGATATTATTGTCCACGATCCTAGCTGTTACATTTGTCGGACTTTCCAGTCGACGAATTGCTATGAAATTAAAGATAAATTCAACTGTAGCATATGTATTAGGCATATCATGCATGTTCTTGTTAGTTCAAAAGTTCAATAGCAAATTTTAGCTTAAAAAATATAACGAATATGCACATAAATTTTGCTGAAAATGTCTTGCTTCATTTATAATTGCATACAGTTTAAAGAATGACTCTATGGAAAAATAAAAAGAAAAGTCAGATAAGTAACTAGCATAACAGCATGTAAAAACATAAAATCCTAAATAATAAAAAATCGGAGGCAAAACATACCGGATACTGTGAATTTGATCCCCTTAGTGGAGGTTGTCTCCCTGTAGTGAAGTCTCATTGACAGTTGTCTTTCCTGTATAATCAACGTTCCATTAAAACTGTCGTTACCACATATTTTCGAATTTCCTACATTTAGATAACTATTGCAAGAATTATTTCCAATATCAAAATCTTCAAAGTGAACTCTAAACCATGTGTCGTTACTGCCGATAAAATCCCATGTGCAGATGGCGCCAAACATTAAGCCACCAGGATATCCGAATGATTCAAACGGATAAGAAGATCCGAGGGTTGTATTTATATGATTCGAACAATCTGAAAGACATATTATAATATTTAGTAGAACAATATTTCTGGAGGGGCAGTCGGTAAACTAGAAGTTAAAACAATGTGTGAAAAGTGTAAAACAGTTTACTTGGAGACGCATACTATGAAAAATAATGAACTCGTCGAGGTAGACTGTGAACCTTGACTGTAAAACAATGAACTTAAAGATACAGACGATGATCTTGGACTGTAAAACAATGAACTTAAAGATACAGACGATGATCTTGGACTGTAAAACAATGAACTTAGAGATACAGACGATGATCTTGGACTGTAAAACAATGAACTTAGAGATACAGACGATGATCTTGGACTGTAAAACAATGAACTTAGAGATACAGACGATGATCTTGGACTGTAAAACAATGAACTTAAAGATACAGACGATGATCTTGGACTGTAAAACAATGAACTTAAAGATACAGACGATGATCTTGGACTGTAAAACAATGAACTTAGAGATACAGACGATGATCTTGGACTGTAAAACAATGAACTTAGAGATACAGACGATGATCTTGGACTGTAAAACAATGAACTTAGAGATACAGACGATGATCTTGGACTGTAAAACAATGAACTTAGAGAAGCAGATAGTGAATCAGGAGACTGTGCAGAAAATGATTAAAATGTCCAAACATTACAAAATTTCAAGATGCCTCTTCAAAACAAACACTGTCAACATAACTAGCTTAGTTTATTTTCTTATTATTATCATTTCAACATTTCTTCTTGCCAACAACATTGCATATATTCATTATTACACCGTCAATAACTGGTAGCAACTGAACACAATAGTCAGCAATACTTACAAATGAAAAAAAAAGAATGTTTAAACCATGATAATAACAGAACAGAAAATTTATTTAGTCTTATGCATATACAGCACATCGACATCAACCAATAAATAAATATATTATTGTATATATAATAACGTCGTATTCGGGCAATAATACTTCATTATCATTGATGATTATAGCTATTGTGTTCACTAGAAATTTGGTGTGTTTGTATGAATTGTCATTGGTAACTAGTAAATACATATGTAACAGCTGTGAACACCACATTGGGATCATAATCATTATGAAACATGGTGAAATAAAGGTATCTCAATATTGTCGTTTGCAACATGATCCAATATCAATTTTGTCTTAATTATACCTGGCTTTGAACAAACATCTGCAATGCACCATATTGTCACAGGCATACTGGTTGTTGTTGTTTCTTCATAATGCCAGGGTTTTTTGTTACCGTCTGGTTTATGATTTTTATACTTTAGACGGATATCGTATAGATTTGATAGCAAAGTTGAGTGTTCATCAAGAAAAATACATTCACAAAAATTCGCAAAAATATTTATACATTGTATATGAAAAGAAGCATAAAAACATATTTTGCAGATCAAATAAATATCGTCAGAACTTTGTCATTATGCCATTCTATTATAATACTTTTCATGCATGTATATTTGTTAAAATATCTTTCAATGAAAATTGTATAAATGATATCAGTGTTTGTCAAAGTAAGAGGACAAAATCTTAATGGAGTAGTTGTTATTGTTTTATGATGTTTTGTGTTTCTATATATTGTTTAGAAGGCCACAATTAAATATGTTACTTGTTTTCTACGATGGTATATCTTCATATATTACCTTTTTTAAATAAAGATATAATTATAATTATTATATATTGACACTTTCCGCGTCTTTGAGCATGTAAAAATGAGCGGAAAGCAACAGTACCTGATATTCCAAATCCGATTCCTTTACTTGTTTCGCTTCCATTGTTTGATGCAAAAAGTTTGATTTGATAAAACATTCCGGGGTAATTCGTAGTGTAAATTTTGGCGTTATTTTGGTTCCCTGGAACTTTTACAACGGAATGGTAGCTGGTTCCCATCACATTGTAAGTGAGTGTCCATTGTTCCGGTGGTTGCGCAATTTGGGTCCAAGAAATACGTATGTAGTCCTTAAATGTCTGCACAGAAAGAGATTTCGTCCCTGTGACTACAAAAAGAGTGTTTTACATTCAAACATTATCTATTTTTATATTGGAAGAAACCGAAACATTTTTCACCAATGAATAGCACTGAGTGGCACTTAATTAATACCGCATATCTTTGGTTTCATTATTTATAAATTTCTCCTTCTCATGAGGTCTCAATGATAACAAAACAGCGTTAATTATAAAAACAACATTCTTTGAATATTAATGGCATAATGACTAACTAATGACATAAATACAGAATTTGGCAAAATAATGTAAGCAGTAACTACTGTTAGCCTTTTATGTTGAACTATCTTAAAATATCAGTGAAGTGTAATACAAATTAATCGGACAAAGTAATAAGTAAAATTGTCAATCCAGAAATGAAGATTGTTCCCGATAAGAAAAAAAAAGATATATGTAAAGCACAAAAATACTAAAGAGTATGTCATATTCACGGTGAAAAGCCAAAAAGGACTTTTATGGGGTAAAACGGCAAAGCTACACACCATGTAAAATAATATTGCTGTATACATAAAACAACTACATTTTATTCACTTCATTTCATTTTAATTATCGTTTCTTTTATGAAAATGTCTGTAAAAATCTTGTATATATAAGAATTTAAAGATCTGTAAATTTTATTACCCATGCCTTGAAATCCAATACAGAAGTACAAAATTATGATTATCCCCATTCTTCAAAAGCTCCAAAAGTTAAATGTTTACAACATTGTGATATTTTAAAATTGTAAATGACTGATATCTCGCACCTGCCAGTGTTATCTGGTCCTTCAAATGTTTACTAGTTTCACCTATCTATTAGTTCTTAATTCTTTTGTGACAAAGGGACATCTTACCGAACTCAAAACAGTGTGATATTACAAAAAATTAAAACTTTGTGGTTTTTATAATCATTTTGTGCTTTAGAGTTTCAACGACTTTTATGTAGTGAATCATTGTTATCTACGAGAATTGACTTAATGGACTACTGTTTACTTTATTCCCTATATTATTTAGACCTATGTCTTCAACATTGGAAGACTTATATCCATCTTCCCAGCTTGATCAATATCTCCATATCGAAGAATGCACGTCGAGGAGGACGCACGTGGCAGGTCAAGGTCAAGTCATCCTAAGTACCACAGATGATTGCCCTGTCGTGACTAACTCGGGAGGATGGGGCTAACAAGAGTCGTTTTGTGTGAAGGTACTGCCTTGGATAGATTGTCGACTCCTTCCACTACAAGCTACATATCGGCATAAAAAAGACGTCCCCGATAAGGCACCTGGAGCGGACCGGCATGGACGCTTGTAAATGTATCGCGGACATATGCATGGTTAACTCTGACGCCAAACATAAATAAACTTCAAGACTCAAAATCCAACCGTTAACACATAACTTTTATATACGAACTTGACATTTCTGTAAAAACTATTCATGTAATGGTAACTACTATGACAGTCAATGAAAAGTAAGTGACATTATTTATTCATCTTTCATGAAAGGAAGCTTTAAACATCAAAATGTATTAATTTTGCTCAAAACAAAGAGATGGCATAGATAAGATGGACAGATAAATTGTCAATGAAATATATATTTACCCGTCGTCAGTTTTGATCATATTAGAAAGCCAGGGGCGAAAGTCTTGACATAAAGATAAATCATAGAAATCTACAATAGCAAACATTCATATATTAACAAAACAATATCGAAAATACTATATCTTAATAACAACGACAATGTTTCACTGCATCGACAGGGGGTTTAGTCCTCATTGTGGCAAACCAATTGCCCCTCACGGCTGTTATTTCGAATCCCGACTTTGGATTCAAGATTTCATATAAGGAAGCTTTCCAGCTGGCTTACGGAACGTCGGTGGTTCTACTCAGGTACGTGCCAGCTCGTGCCTTAAATAATGCACGGAAGGGCTCATGAGGTCTCCCTTCTTCAGTAAAGCTTGAAAGTCGACCCATACTGTGTTGGTGCGAAGTAAAACCCAACGAAAAAAGTTGTTGTTATCGAACACGATAGACCAAAAATCGGTAAAGATAAACATTAACACTTAACACTTGAGCTTTTTGTCTTATCCCACTTCTAGAAAAAAGGCCGATTCTAATTTTTATGTTTTGTCCATTTAGAGAAAGTCACAAAAGGTCACACTTGTATGGATGAAGTGAAAACACAACTCTAGTATTTGAATGAAAATAGGGCATTTATTAAATGCCATAAAATATATAGCAACTAAAAAACGTTTTCACAAAAACATAACTGGGTGGAAAAAACCGCAAATAATACTGTCACGTGAGCCTTTGGTGTATTTGAATATGTGGTTTATTTTTAAGATGGCTATGGTCGTGTAGGAAACAAATAAGCCCTACGGCAGAGAACCAGGAACTGCAGGACTCTGTGCCAAATCTGAACAAATAGCGACTAATATTATAATCAGGGTATTTCAATTCTTATTGTTAAAAGACCCGGAAAATTTCCAAATTGTTATAGACTCTAAATATGATAGAAGCTACTGCATACCTCAAAAAAGTCATTCACTTGACTTGGACACCCTATAGATCTACGCCCAGTAAGTTTAATTGGAATAGAAAATCAAAATAACAGTGGATTAGTCTACAGAATATTTTATGTTTAACTTCTGTTAACTGTATGATGTTTTGATGACGGTTAAATCATAAGACGTAGTCTACAGTCCTTTCTAGTTAATTTTTTTTCCCGTGCACGTATGGGTTTTGGCTTTTACGCATCATGAGGGAGAACACCAAAGTAAACCGCATAATTTATTTCTTAACCAATCATCTTTCAACACATGAGGAATTCCGCATTCATGCGCATGCGTAAACAACTACCGGCCTCTTTGCCACGTTGAATACACAACACAACAGATCCTGTCATAATTGAGATCAGAATTAATTTCCAGAAATGAAAGTGTTAGCGATATTTCTGCTTATTGCAGTTGCCGGCATTTATGCTGCAGAGTACAAAGAAGAGAAAAACGTGCTTGTCTTGACAGATAAAACCATCGCTGATGCTCTAGAGGAGTTTGATTACGTCCTTGTAGAATTCTGTAAGTAGTATTTTTTGTGGGTGGGGAATGTATCAATGCATGAAAGTTGTGTTCGTAACTTCGTGTAAATATAATTTATGTAACAGATTGAAATAAAGACAAGGTTCAGTAATGGTCAGCTTCATATGACTTTGTGAAATAATGACACGTTGTAAAACTGTTTTAGCATGGTGTTGGTGAATTTAATTATTTGAATTTGTAATTAATCCGTCTTTACCAGACTGTAGCAGTAGTGTAGGGTTTAAGTTGATATTCATCAGTATGCAACGTTGCAAGGTTAAATTTTGTCTGTCATTCTATGTCATTTTTAATTGGGTGATGAAGTTCACATATTAAACAATTTAAATGTTGTTAACATTTGTTAATTTGTACTATAAGTTTCTATTTATGCCACATGTTGCCTTCATTCTATCATTTTGTGTCTTAAACACTTCCAGTTACATCCATGTTTGTTGTAAAACTATTAAACATAAGCTGATAGGGGTATATTGATACAAACCATGATACAATATGGTATATTTATGCTGAAAAAAACAGTGAATTATGTTAACTTCACACTGAATAAAGCTTTTCCTTCTCAACTTGATTGGCAGAAATGGGGTGTTGAAATAACTTAAAGACTTGTCAATTAATTCCTAGATTTGGCCTATAGTATGTATTTAGCATACTTGCAGTATTGTAGACTTAAGCATTCATTGCTTTTTTACAGTCAGATTTTTGGAGTAAACTGTCGTGTTGAAAACTTAAATAGTAGATATTTTTTTCCATTTCTGGTAAAAATTATTCTGCTACCATTTAGAAAGATATTTAAAATTCTTTGTAGCTTGACTATTTAAAGTGTCTGGTGTTGGCGTCTCATCACAGGCATATTTTTACAAAATTAGTCCCCTTTTCCAACTGTCAAGCACTGAGAATAATGGAGAGTCTTCTGCTGGACATATCCTGGTATTTTTTTCCATGTCTATTGTCGAGAGCAAGGGATATTTCTTTGTAATTCAAAAAACTAAATTGTTCTCTCCTCCACAATCTCATTTCTTTGGGCCCTGTTACCATTCCACACTTCATGAAAGTTCCCCAACAATTGTAATAAATTGTCTCGAGTAATACTCTTAGTCTTACATAAAAAATTGAGATGACTGATAAAAATCGAATAAAAAAAATTAGAGAGGGAATCAGATGGTGCATCAAATGCACTATTTGACAACATATTGGAATTAAGACTTTAATAATCCTTCAAGGTTAATCTATGTAATAGTAATTGTATAGCTTTTTCATTAGATGACTTGTACATTTGTTTCTTAAAACTTTTTATTTGAATTTCTTAATTAGTCTTATAGCTATTAGTTCTAGTTTGACATATATCTGTTCAAAGTAATTATGTTGCACTATAGTTTTTCAAATATTTGGAGTTTTAATGAGTGATTATACTTTACTTTGTTGAGTTTAAAGTTTTCCATATTGTGTTTTGTTTTAAATTGTTTATATGATGAAACTAAGCTAAAACCAATATTATTGAATGTATCATGTCAAAATAACTTGATGAAAAACATGCCAGTAATTAGTACAAGGCAAGCATGAGGTCAACATGGTAAGTTGACATCTAACAACAATAAATATCTCGGTTGTGCACTGATCTCATTAAAGCAGTAGATCAGTTTGATATAGGTCTTGCTCTTACATTGATTCTGCTGTTTCATTCCATTGTTCAGCAAATTGTATTATTTCCTAAATTATCCATCTAGGAAGACCTGTATTATTATGCTATGACTATAGGAAAGTTGTCATTTTGGAAAATTATATCAATTTTAATTCAGTGACTTTGATTACCTGGCTGCCAGTACAGTTAGAGCTGGATTCACTTGATTTAAGTGATGATTATATTTATCATATTTTGTTACTGCATTTAACAGCATAGTTTTCCTCTGGCTATTTAAATTGATCAATTACATTTTAGTTTTTGCTTATTAACTTGGAGCAAAAACATTAAAATAAAGGTAAAAGCAGTTAAAATTTATTTGAAATTTATAACACATATTTATGTTTTCCTGGTTAAGATTGTTGCGGGCATACAAAGAAGGTTCTTTCTTACTTATAGTTGACTAATGCCTTGTTCGATTAAAAGTTTACAAATAATTAATTTTGAAAGTTGTTATCTGATATGCTTTGCCTAGTATATTGTTTCTTCCCCCCTTTCCTATTTAATTTATAGAGACAAAATTAAAAAGTAATCAGACAGTTATTTTAGAGCACAAGACTTTAATCAAGTATAATCATTTGTAATCAAAGTGTTTTCTTGTAAAGGCATGTTTTTTGTCGACTTTCAAGAGCAATATTTGCTATCATTAACAGCTACAGTACTGCCATGTACATGTCCCTAATTAGAAATGTTCTAGAGTAATTTATTGGAAACCTCCCTTCTTGTAAACATATGTATGTAAACAACAGAAATAAAAAGCATTTGTGTAATTTATCATATGGTTTTACTCCTTCATTAAAACTCCAAAGTTACTGTGCTGCACAACTCAACTTTTGTTGTTTTTGTTATTGTAATTTTGATTTAAAAAAAAAATATGTACAACTGATTAAAGATAAACAAGTATGCTTTAAATAGATTTTCTTAACAAATAAGCAAGCGTGTTGATCAGTATCAATGTTTTTCATGAAAAACTAAGGTGACATCCTGGTTATAATAATGTCATACTGTAGTATGCTGACGTGTAACAAAGAGAGTGGAGGGTTGTACATTTATTGCTCAAGGGAAAATGTCAGCAGTTATACCGCTTATAGTATCCTATTGTAAAATAATGACATTTATTTACACCAAAAAAATGATAATGATGACAATTTTAAGCAAGCTGTTGTTTGCATAAATAATTAGATAAAATTGTCTCCTTTTTTTGTTTTTACTGAATTGTCTCTCCGTCATACTTAAATGTTATACCTGCTTTAGCTCAAATGATTGTTAAAGTTGGAGTGTCCTTTACTGTATACACATATTTGATTTATGGGCATGGCATGTGGGGTTATAAACTAAGGGAATTGTTTATCTTGATATTATATGACCATAAAAATGTTGCAAAATTTATAGATCATTTGTGTCTGCAAAAAAAGTCAGAAGTTAATACTTTATTTGGTCATTTACACTTACACTGAGTGTAGTAACATATGGATTTTAATAAGAACTATTTCTTGAAATGGTAAAGATGATATTTTATTATTCCTAGACTTATAAATTTTATATTTATTGCTTTTTTATCTGGTTTTAATATTTTTTATAGAGAGATTTATGATTTATATTGTTGATAAAGAAAAAACCAGAGTTGTACCAGAGTCATAGAACTAAATGTTAGCTGTATTTTTACATTGTAGATGCCCCATGGTGCGGCCACTGTAAGGCTCTTACCCCAGAATATGAGAAGGCAGCTGCCACTTTGGCTGGCGAAGGCTCAGAAATCAAACTAGCCAAGGTTGATGCCACTGTAGAAACTGCTTGTGCCCAAAAATATGAGGTCAGGGGTTACCCAACAATTAAATTTTTCCGCAAGGGCAAGGCCATTGAATACAGTGGTAAGTAATTTATCTATAAAATAATCAGTTATTTTTGGTCCTTTCTGCATTGCAACTTTTAATAAACAAATTTTGTTTTGTAATACAACTAATACAGAGAAGTTTGTATGATTTATAAATAAATAAATAATCGTGTGAAACAGATAATTAAAATAAAAGTAAGTCAATGATACCAAAATATGTCAACTTCTGTTACGGTAATTTTAAATTTGTTTCAGCTGGAAGAACTGCTGATGATATTGTGAACTGGTTGAAAAAGAAGACCGGACCACCAGCAACCACCCTGGAAAACAAGGAAGCTACTGCTGATTTGATCGAGAAAAATCAAGTTGTTGTTGTGGGATTCTTCAAGGTCATTGTTATAACATTACAGAAAGCCTTTTGTTCTTATAAATTTAGCATTATTTCATGAATTATCAAATAATTCTGCATTTTTTGTGTCGTCTCTACGGAGTGGTGGCGACATATAGGGATCACTGCTCCGTCGTCAGTCTGTCTGTCCGTCACAATACTTGTCCGGACTACTCCTCATAAACTACTGGTGCAATTTCATCCAAACTTTACAGGAATGATCAGTACCAAGTCTAGTTGTGCATATTGTCAGCATTTTCCTGGTTCAATGATTTTTGTAAGAGTTATGGCCCTTTAATAATTTGTATTTTTAAAGTTTGTCCGGACTACTTCTCTTAAACCACTAATGCAATTTCAATGAAACTTTACAGGATTGATCTGTAGCTCAAGTCCTTGCCCATATTGCACAGGTTTTTTGGCCGAGTTATGGCCCTTTGATTAAAAGGTGTTTTTTTCTGTGTGTTTCCAGATACACAAAAGCTTGTCCGGACTACTCCTCATAAACTACTGGTGCAATTTTATCCAAACTTTACAGGAATGATCAGTACCAAGTCTAGTTGTGCACTGTCCGTCTGTCTTGTCGGACGGTCACAAAACTTGTCCCAAAATGAAATTGGCCATTATGAGGCGACACATGTGATCACTGATCGCTCTTGTGTTTAATTACCCATGAATGTTAAATTACTGTTTTACATTTTTTTCTGACATTGAATATTCTTACTTATTTGTAACAAGTTCCTTCAAATGTAGGATTTTATTGAAAATATGGAAAGGACAAAGGGGAAAAAAGCACACTTTCTTTATTGCTGTGTTTATAAATAAACATGTGTTATAATCTTGTCATTTTCTTGCTAATGGTTAAACAATAGCATTTTAGTGGTTATTTCATAAATTTGTGAAGAGCAATTTTACAGAATAATTGATGCTACTGTGACAATTTTGTTTAAAAAAAAATTACCCTTTTTGACTTCCACAGCAGTTTTAGTTGATTTAGTGTCTAGTGAGAATTTCCGTAATTACATGTATATGCAAAGGATTACAATAGTAGTGGTAGAGAAAATAATTACCTTGCCATTGGTACATTACTAGAAAACTGTTAACCTTTTATGACAGATTTTTATCTGATATGTAGAGTATTGACTAGCTGTATAGAATAAAATATGCAGGTAGGAATAAAATATGCAGGTAGGCCTGGTACCTGTATAGAATAAAATATGCAGGTAGGCCTGGCTGTACACTGGTAGAAGTGGTGGTATTGGTAGTTGTCACTCTGGATCACTGCAGTAAACTACATTGAATTTACCAGAGCACAGTTCAGCCACCGCATCCTTCCAGGGCAGGCTGTCAGACAGTTTACCAGTACTAGTTGCCTTCACTTTCGCAAGGAACTAAAACTTTTGTACATGCCAGAGCAGAGGTACAGTGCGAATGACTGTATAAAGGATCTCATGTTCAATCACCATACCAATGGTTAATACAAAACTTAATGACGTTTAATATAATTATAGGATGCCAGTTCAGATGGTGCCAAGGTATTCACCGATGTTGCTTCAGGAATTGATGATATTCCATTCGGTATTACCTCAGACTCTGATACGTTTAAGGAGCATGAGATGGAATCTGAAGGTGTTATGCTCTTTAAGAAGGTAAAAATATATTAATAGTTCAATGATACTTCACGAAATGCTGAAGAAAATAACCTGTCCATAATGGTTTGTCATACAAGTCATTTTCTTTGTAAGACTAAACAAGAGTTGTATCAGGTTGATTTCATCATAATGTATTTATTCTAATTTACTTTTGATTTGTTTGATATTTTATACTAGATAGTCAGCTACTTACTGTGCAGTTAAAAAATTTGATAAAATTTCTATGGCATAAATTTACATCACTTGTATTATTAACTTAGCTAACTACAGCAACTTGTGAATCTAGTTACCTGCATGTCTGATTGGCTGGCCAGTGTTATACTAGTGACAACAGATGTATCATTATCAGGGATAACAATAAGTTATTCTGCTGTTTTAATTTATATCCAGGCATTGATGATGTAAAACAAACAAAAATCAAATGAGCCGCATCATGACAAAACCAACATAATGAGTTTGCGACCAGCATGGATCCAGACCAGCCTTGGCATCCGCGCAGTCTGATCATGATCCATGCTGTTCGCTTACAAACCCTATTACAAGTAGATAAACTGATAGCGAACAGCATGGATCCTGATCAGACTGCTCAGATGGGCAGGCTGGTCTGGATTTATGCTGGTCGCAAACCCACTATGTTGGTTTTGTCATGACGCAGCTCAAATTACTAATACCAGTAAGTTTAAATACTTAACTTAGCTATAACTTGTGACTTTGTGTTTTATCTCGTATTTCTATAATAAAGCTTATAAAATAATGTTTTGATACAGATTAAGCATGTTTTTATATTTTGTAGTTTGATGAAGGCAAGAACAAGTTCGAAGGTGAGCTAACAGCAGAAAACCTTAAAACCTTCATCGCTGGAAACCAGATGCCATTGGTCGTTGAATTCACTCAAGAAGTAAATATTTTACCTTTACATACATACATATTATATATACTTGTAAAACAAAATGACCAGTATCATACTTGGTATCAAGTGGTATGTTTCAGATACCTATAGTTGTATATTATTACCATACATTAGGCTAAAATTGTGCCAGATTTTCCTGTACAAGTGAAAGGGTATCCTCCCCAACTTTTTATTATGTTTCTATTCTTGAAAACTCATTCCAGCTAAATCATGGAATTTGTTTATGTTAAAGTTTTTTAAATAATTGTCAGATATTCATAGTTTGAGTTCCAGGTACATGTAGCTCAAGGGTAATATTTACAGTGCCATTACCACCTATAAAAGTGACCTGCCACCTTTCCCTCAAGACTTGTTAAAAGTAACTTAGAATTAACACCATGTAATGTATGGTGACATCTTACTTCATGTATTTGTAGTATTTATAACGTTACACTTACTGTACTAACAAACAATTGTCATAGATCAACCGCCTCTGTGGTCGAGGGGTTAGAGTTGATGACTTTTAATCCAGTTACCTCTCTGGCGTGGGTTCGATCCCCGGGAGATGCTTTGGTAGCTTAGCGCAGAGGAAGGTAGTCTAGTACCGGTGTTACTCTCCAGGAACGATGGTTAGGAAACTACCCGCCTATATGACTGAAATACTGTTGGGAAAAGGAGTAAAATGAAACAAACAAACTAAATCAATAATTACAAAGCAGTTATTTGTTATTATTGTAGAGTGCCCAGAAGATCTTTGGAGGAGAGGTTAAGACCCATCTTTTACTGTTCACTAAAGATGTTGAAGCAGATTCTAAAGACATGGTATCATACAAAGAAGCAGCTGCTGACTTTAAGGGAAAGGTAAAAAACATTGTCTAAAGTCAAGCAACAGTTCATTTTCTGTCCTCTGATGTATGTGTGTAAAGATCCTTGTTTACTATATTGATTATGTTACTCTTGTTGGTCAGTCTTTACCTGTCTGATTATTCTCTAATTCAATTGTTACAAAGGTTTGCTATTAAATGGCTATACAAAAACAACAATGTATCAAAGAGAACTAGATTTAAGTGAACAGGTAGCTATTTATTGAATGTAGCAGGTGTTGATAAGGAATCTTTATTACTGTATTGAATAATTTAAGTAAAATGCTTCAAATTGTAGAATAAGATATGGACAAGAAATCTTGAATTCAAAAGAATTAAATGAAATACTGGCAAAAGACGAATTACAATTGTCATTCTATTTTCTGTAATGGCTTTGGTGTTCAATAAAATACAAAATGAGTTTCATGTTTTGTATAATTTACAGGTATTGTTCATCTACATCAACACTGGTGATGCTGACAATGAAAGGATCTTGGAATTTTTTGGTCTAAAGAAGGAAGAAACCCCAGCTGTTCGTTTGATCAAACTCGAAGAAGATATGACAAAATTCAAGCCAGAAACTAATGACTTATCTGCTGATGCTATAAAAACCTTTGTTAATGGTGTACTTGACGGTAAAATCAAGGTAGGTTACTTTTGTTAATATTTGAGCTGTGCCATGACAAAAACAACATAGTGCTTTTGTGACCAGCATAGATCCAACCAGCCTGAGCATCCGCGCAGTCCGATCAGGAGCCCTGCTGTTCGCTGTCAGTTTCTGTAATTGTTAAAGGGTTTGTAAGCCAACAGCATGGATCTTGATCAGACTAGGCGGACGCGCAGGCTGGTTGGATCTATGCTGGTCGAAAACACACTATGTTGGTTTTGTCATGGCGCAGCTCATTTGTATTCTGGTAATCAAATGATAGGAAATTCTTAATATTTTTAGAACTTTGTAAGTTGGCCCAGTTAGCTCAATATGTATTAGATTGTACCTATCCACGAAAACCACGAAAATTTGTGCCCCACGAATAATAATGATTTCACAGTATTATATGGCCAGACTTTCCAGATAAGGTATATTATGTTCTTATGATTATATTATAGTAAGTAAGCATTCATTTGAATGTTTTCAGGCTCATTTGATGTCAGAAGATGTACCAGCTGACTGGGATGCTAAACCAGTTAAAGTTTTGGTCGGCAAAAACTTTGTTGAAGTTGCCAATAATAAAGACAAACTTGTTCTTGTTGAATTTTGTAAGTGTGAATTAATTCCTTAGACTTAAGAATTTGAAACCAAAGATTTACATGTTATTTTTGTTGGTAGATGAGGATATTTGTGTGTGATTTGTTGTTCATGAACATTATTTGCTTAATTTTGTCATTTTACTTATAAATGCAAACATGTCAATGATAAGTCATGGTCTTATGTTACCTTAGTGTGATAATCATTTCATGAATTAAATACTTGAATAAGTTGGTTTGATTGATTCCAGATTTTATCAAAATCATTTCACAAATTCCATAGTAAAGCAATTTTTTTTTTTTTTTTAAAAAAACTTTAAAAAGTCTGTGTTAAAAAATAAGCCAAGTTAATATTATCCATATATGAAAACATGTAAATTTTGTTACAGATGCACCATGGTGTGGACATTGTAAACAGTTGGCCCCTATCTGGGATCAACTTGGAGAGAAATACGAGGGAAATGATAATGTTGTTATTGCCAAGATGGATTCCACAGCTAATGAAGTAGATGATGTTAAAGTACAGAGCTTCCCAACCATTAAATGTTTCCCCAGCAATGCTGATAAGGTACGTTGATACTTGAAATATTTGTAGAAAAAAATAACCGTGATCAATTTAGTCAAATGGTTTATTGATAGAAGCTGATATTGAAGCTGTTTATTGATAGGAAGTTGATCTAGGGCAGTTTGGCATGTTTGTATGAAGTATGTCTTAATTTATTGAAGTATGTCTTAATCTTAATTTATTGAAGTATGTCTTAATTTATTGAAGTATGTCTTAATTTATTGAATTATGTCTTAACTTATGTCATGTATTCTTCTTTAAAATTCATGTTAGTAGTAATAGTAGTGTATCAAGGAGCATTATAGATATTAAAAGTGTTGTATTTGAGAAAGCAATCCTGTTTGTGGTCATTGATTATACAGTAATGCTCTAAGGTAATGCTTGACATGTCTCTAGACCTTATCTGCAATTTTCTTGAAGGGGGAAGGGCGGGGGGGGAGGTGAATATAATTTAGTCAATGTGAATGTATTGGGGATACTTCTAAAACGTAGCACGGAGGAAGGTAGTCTAGTACTGGTGTAACTCTCCAGGAACCATGGTTAGGAAACTACCCACCTATATGACTGAAATTTTGTTTGGAAAAGGCGTAAAATGCAACAAACAGACAAACAAGCAAACAAACTTCTAAAACATATTTTGTGAATGTCATGTATAAGAGTTTATTATCAAACAGAATTGTTATATTTTTGTTTGTTTGATGTATATTTCAGGCAGTAGATTACAATGGGGAGAGAACTCTAGAAGGATTCCAGAAGTTTGTTGATTCCGGATGTGATCCAACTGTAGCAGGTCAAGCCGAGGTCAGTACACGGATATTTACTATAATGTATAATATGTTAAAACACTAAATGTTGAAAAAGTATTCCACAATTATGCAGGAACAAATAATGGGAGGATAAAGGACCAAAATCTTGTCAGAACTAAATGCAAGTTTTAAAGTGACATTATGTTCATATTTTCATAGTCAAGTTGAGCTGAATTGACTTTATATTTCAAAAGATTGACGGTTAAAATGGCGGTTGACCAACAGTATATATTATATATAAACGTTCAGGATGAAATTATAAATCTGCCTAAAATATAAAAAGACTGCCCCACTCATTTTTATAAATTGAGCGTTAGAGGTAAATTCTAATAGATATTTACAGAAATTTTATTTAGATCTGTGAATTATTTATTGTTTGTGGGAAGTAAATAATTAAATTAAAAGAAATTATGGCAAAATGAAAACTTATTTTGATATTCGCCTGATCAGTCACTATATACCCTGGGATGGGCATAATGTTACTTTAAATTTCAGTGTTTTAGTTCTGATAAAAATATAAGGCTTTAATGATGTAGAGGGCACAGCAGTTTTTGGTATCTGACTGTTTCATGTCTGATATATATAGTTTCAGTATCATATTTTATTGTGATGAATTTCTTCAAAAAACCTTTTCCAGCTTTAAATTTATGGAACTATCCATATATAAGTATTTAGGCTGACTGCCTGACGAAGATTGATCAATTTAGATTACAGCATTATATAGGTTCAATATGGCGACAGTTTCTGCCGTAAGTCATTGTCTACTGAAACTTAGAGGAGACCTTTCCATATTCTGTAATAACAGGTGTTTACTGGAAAGCTCTAATGTGCTGCCTACAGTAAAATGTTAAAATGGCTGTCTTTATTTTGTTATGTTACTAAATGTCCAATGTTCTTGTGGTGTTTTCAGGGAGAAGATTATGGGGACGAGGAGGAGGAGGGTGATGAAGAAGAAGAGGAAGAAGAAGAAGAGGGTGATAAACACGACGAACTGTAAACATCACATATCATTATTCTCACGTATCACCTACTCATTGTCCACATTAATACATCTTAGTACAAAAGTGGGATAACTCTTGTATGTAATTTCTGTGTAAGAGTTATCTTGCTCTTGTTTTGATGTGCTATAGATAACATAGATGCCACACTGTAACGGTCTTTCTACCTACTCTTAAGGTCTTGATAAACTGGCAGTTAATACGTTATAGATGGTTAGAAATATCATTGTAGAAACGTACTTGGTAGAGATTTTTTTAATATATAAAGCAGGATCAGATTTTGTTAAAATTTGACTTGCATTCTTTCATCTTTTTGACACCAAATTGTTATGGATTGAAAGATACTTGTAACAACTTACAAATTATGAATTGGTATAATGAAAGTTCTTCCAAAGATCATCTTTGCATAATACTGTCTCTTTCAACTTGCCATTTTTTAGCTTAATTGTTTTGAATTCATTAATTATTATTGATACAATTATTTTAGAATGTTATTGATTTTTGTTTTACTGGTTACTGCAATAATCAAATTGAAATTGCCAAAAAAAATAGACCTGTTGTACAAAACAAATTAGAGTTTTAGATGATATTCCCTGAAAATGCTGGTTGTCATTTTTAGGGCTAGCACAGTGGATCAATGTTGTCATAGAGAAGCATTTAGTTTTTTTGTGTTTTAGATTTAATAGAATGACTGCCATAAACTAGACTGTTTGTATTATATATGTGCGTATGAATGAGTCATATAGTCTGTGACAGGGCTTGAGAATTCCTTTCTTAAGTGGCTGATCAGTCGATTTATTTATTTATCAATTAATTAATTAAGAGATTAGAATTTGAAATTTTTTTTATAAGTTTTTGTTTCCAATTACAGTAGATTACATAAAAATCTTAAATGTTGACTTAAAAAAATTTGTCAATATTTTATACAATATACTGAGGATTTTATTTTGTATTTAATTATAATAATGTTTTCTTCTTCTACAAATAAGCCACATAATGTTTTGTCCATGTGTAAAGTAGTATAAACAGTTTACATAGCAATTTACATTCAATATAACCAGTAAATTGTTGGTAAACTTGTATGTACTGAATGACTGTGAATCTAGGCATTTTCAAATTGTGTGAAAGGTGTTTACTTGTCTTGTATTATTTCTTCATTATATGTTTATACAGCTTGATTTGTCTTGTGTTCTTTGGGACTGGGGTTTTTATTTAAATCATTCTTACTAGTTATCAACTGTTATTGAAGAAATGTTAGTCATTTTTAGGTAATTACTTGTTTTTGGTAATTGTTGATAAATGTTAAGTATGGTGCAATACACATGTATTTTTTTGTCTTTGATATTTTTTGTTTGTATATTTATAAATATTGTTAGATAAGGATATTTAACACTTATACACATTAATATCAAATTACATATATACTTGTGCCAGATATGTTTTTTTTTCTCTGTTTATTTTCTTTTTTTCTTTTTTTTATTAAATTAATTTAATTAAACCAGTATTCAGACACGAAAATTTTGGGCAATATATAAAGATTACTTCATATTTCTGTACAAATTTTATAACATATTCATGTAGATAAATTTGAAGTGTTTACTAATTATTGAGTTAACATTTATATAGAAGAATATTATATAAGATTATGAACCATGTATACACATTTTTTATATGTATCAATTAAGAAGTTAACTGATGCTATTTGAAGCTATTAGTTACTGATTTTAGTATTTTTAATATCAGAGTAGTGCTACTTTATGGCTTCCATTTTGAAGAAGGAAATAAATTATCAATTGTAAATATGTTAAATCGGAACCACAGATTTGTGGTTATTATTACAGGTTTGATATTTTCTTTATTTTTTTATTGGTTATTTTTTTCCTTGTTTTCATGATTTTAAACCACTGTTATGTGGTATTTTCATTTGCACATTTTCAAATTTTACTCTGTTTTTTTTGTGAAACAATTATGTTATATATATTTCAACCAGAATTGTTGTGACAATAGGGAATACTTAACGCTGTGGATATTAAAACTTGTAATTTGTTAATTCATGTTTTTGCTGGTGCTACCGTCATGTGTATGGAAATTCTGTAAACCAAAATCATTCACAGGTGACTACTACTACTACTTGAAATATTATATGTAATGAATATCATATTTTACAGAGAATGTATGAGTAAAATCACATGTATACATTGTACAACAAATGTGTAAAAGGTTTTTTTTTTTGTATATGTACGCATTCCATGCAGGAATTGCTGGACGTTATTTTTTGATCTGAGTAATTTTACACAGAGAAATTTTAAGTGAAAGTATTTTTCTTTTTTCGGTCATCTTTTTATTTTAAGTATTTTTGCTCATTAAGTCATTAGAAACATAACTGTGAGTGATGAAACTGACATTTGAACTGACGTGTAATATGATAATAGAATGTGTTTTTTACAGTTGATTGTGAATATAACAAATGTAGGTAGGCTAGCAGTGGTGTGTGAAAATAACATTTAAAAAAACTACTCAATATTTTTATCACTGAGGTATGAACAGGCCAGGAGATGTTGTTTTTTTCCGATTTCTCAGAAAGCAGGAAAAAAAACAAATTCATGGAAAGAGAAAAGAACAGTATTTCTAGTTCGGATTGTAGAGTTTTTGGAGACTTGGTTCTCCGTGATAGAAGTGATGGTGTGCAAGAAAAGTGCTGTATTTAGTATTGAAGCATTGTGGACCAAGGATGGGGCTACTAACACCACTGATTGATAGAATATGTTATTAGGGAATTTGAATAATATTTATTTAAATAAAATGTCCAGAGTTTCATTCTGAAACAAATAAAAGATGAATAAAACAATTAAGATGCTTTTGTTATGAATTGTATCCAACCATGTGGTGGAATTGAAAACTACACTGAATATTTCTTTTTATGCTCCCAGAAAAATTTCGGGGAGCATATAGTCGCCGCCTTGTCCGTCCGGGCGAATGAGGGGACACTTGTTGGGTACCTTGAACACACGAGAGGACACATGTTGGGTAATTCTTTTCATTCCGTCAGTATTGTTGGGTACTTTTGTTCTCTTATTGGGTACTTTTAAACAAAAGAAGTACCCAATAAATGACCATTCGTAGGAATTTCCGTCCGTCTGTCCGCTTTTCTTGTCCGGGACATAACTTTGAAACAACAAGAGGTATCAACATGAAATTTTGTAGGTAGATAGATCTCATTGAGTATTTGTGCAGTGCATAAGAACCGTAACCCTGCCTTGCCTAATTTCAGAATTATCCCCCTTTTTTTATTTTACACTTTGAACTTTGTCCGGAACATTACTCTAAAACTATAAGAGGTACCAACATGAAACTTTGTAGGTAGATAGATCTCATTGAGTAGGTGCGCAGTGCACAAGAACCATAACTCTGCCTTGCCTTAGTTTTGAATTATTCCCCTTGGTTTATTTTCACACTTTGAACTTTTTCCGGGACATTTCTCTAAAATTATAAGAGATATTAACATGAAACTTTGTAGATAGATAGGTCTCATAGGGTAGAAGTGCAGTGCTAAAAAATCATAACTCTGCCTTGCCTTATTTTGAAGTTATTGCCCTTTGTTTACATTTTGTACGAGACATAACACTAAAACTATTAGAGATATCAACATGAAACTTTGTAGGTAGATAGATATCATTGGATAGAACTGCAATGCTTGAAGAACCTAACCAAAGCCTTGTCTAATTTTGAAGTTATTGCCCTTTGTTCATTCTTACACTTTGAATTTTACCCGGGACATAACTCTTTACTATAAGAGATATCATCAGGAAACTTTAGAGATAGATAGATCTCATTGAATAGAAGTGCAGTGCAAAAAAACTCCGCCTTGCCTTATTCCTTTGTTCATTTTTATATACTTTCCTGTGTCCAAAACCTCGGGGAGCATCAGCCGGTTCACCGGTTCTTGTTGAAATTTGCATAGAAGATTGAAATAAATTTACTTTTCACTCAGCAGTATACTTGGTAGACTAAGCTTTTTTATGCCCCCTCCCACAGGTATCATCAGAACACACGGGTACTGATTCCCCTGAACTACATTTATCAGTTAATACGTTAACTAGTATTCCTGGGTTACCGAAGACTCTACACAGTGTGACGAAATGTAGTTTTTCCTTCCGTCCCAACTTTGTGTCCGGTTTATAGATAGATTTCTAAATAATTTTGTAAAAATGTGAAGTACATTGAGACGATGTGTCGCGCTTAAGGTCTTCGTTTGTAGATCACACCGACTTCGAAGAAAGTTGCACTGATGTTCTTGTACGATCAACATGATTAATTTGAAAATTACTATGCAAATCTGTCGCGAGCATAGATCAAGATCACGTTTTCATGAAAGTACACGAATGTTCGTCATTCCTGGATGACTACGTGTCTCATGCAAGAATTTGGTCTCCAGCTCAAAAGGTCAAAGTGCTTAAGTCGCACTTGTATTGCAAAGTCCTGATATGATTTTTAGCTCGACTTTTTTTTTTTTGAAAAAAAAGTAGAGGTATTGTTATAGTCGGCGGCGCTGTTGCCGTAGCCGTTGCCGTCCGCAAAATTGTACCTGGATCATAACTTTTTTATTTCTTGGTGTATTGTCTTCATACTTGGCCACAACAACCCTTGGGACAAGACCTTTCAGTAGACCACACTAACCTTGACCTTCATTCATAAATGACCTTGACCTTCAAGGTTAAAAGTCCAAATTTTGCTTGTTCATGCTGTTATTGGCTGTAACTTTGTTATTTTTGAATGGATTGTCTTCAAACTTGAACATAATAATCTTCAAGGATATCCCTTAAAAATAACCCGACAGACCTTGACCTTCACTCATAAATGACCTTGACTTTGAAGGTCAAATTATTGAAATTTTCATGTTTTTGGCTATTATTGGCTGTAACTTTGTTATTTTTGAATGGATTGTCTTCAAACTTGAACATAATAATCTTCAAGGATATCCCTTAAAAATAACCTGACAGACCTTGACCTTCACTCATGAATGACCTTGACTTTGTTTTGGCTGTTACTTTGCTATTATTGAAGGGATCAACTTCATATTATAACAGAACATGCTTAAATACAAGACCTTGTTGTTTATCATGACTTCACCATGTGACTTCACAACGTGACTCCACCACCTGACTCCACCATGTGACTCCACCACGTGACTCCACCACATGACTCCACCACGTGACTTCACCACGTGACTCCACGTGACTTCACCACGTGACTCCACCACGTGACTTCCACGTGACACCACCACGTGACTCCGCCACCGTGACACCACCACGTGACTACACCACCTTGACTACACCACCTTGACTACACCACGTGACTACACCACGTGACTCCACCACGCGACTCCACCACGTGACTCCACAACATGACACCACCATGTGACTTCGAATTGGGTGTCTCTATTTATATATATATAAATTAATATATTTATATATATATAATATATAGACAAAACTAATGTGACAAAACAGAATGATTAATTTTATAAAAAAGGAAACGTTAATATTTTGTTCAAACATTTCTTTGTTTGCTTTTAGAGAAAGTAAAAAGTCGAGCGTTGCCCCCGCCCGGCGGTGGCTCTTGTTTTAAAGTGCATTGATGGTCGTGTCCAGGCTACAATTATGCCATTCCTGAATAACTTTTTCATTAATATGTCAGATATTATGATAACGTGTCTCGCAGTCAGATTGCAAGTGCAAAGGTCAATATCACACTTGTTGTTGTACACCAAACGTCATAATTGAATATGTCTACAGCTTTTGTCCAAAGATTATATACTTGGTTTTCAGTATTGTACAATGATGGCTGTGTCTTGTCATATCTTTGTTATTCATTCATGGAGGCTTTTTACTGATGATATGAAAAGGTATCTGTTAATACTTCAATATTCTCGTAACACTTAATAGAAACCATGCCATTGTTTAAGTTAAAGGTCATGGTTCCTCCACTGGGTCCAGCTTTGGAGGCATGTGTCTGTTTCTAACGACAAGTCTTGTTTAATACAGTGGAACTTCTTACAGAAGATCCCATGATACTTTGATTTACTTTATGAAATAAATGGTTTATTTTGAAAGACCGATATGTGTGACCAATTATCCTATATTACATGTATTCTACTAGGATAAACTAGAAATCCCCATAAAACATTGAACAGTTTATAATGGAAGAGACCATTAAGATAATGTTTATTTTTACTCTAAAATTACAAAATAAATTACCTAATCTATAGGTCGTTAAGGCACATATTAGTGAACAGATGTCATTAGAATTATCCACGTGTTTTTTTTTAATCTTTCACTGACGTGTCTTAATATCCTGTTATGTTGGGCAAGTCCGTATACTTCCTAATATAACAGAATATCGATTACTTCCCCTTTTACTTGAGTCCTGCTACATTTAAATTAAATGTGAATCGAAAATAACTTCCAATGTGATATGGATTCGACAGCTTTTATAGAATTTATGATGACTCTACTTAATGGTTGAAACATTACATGTAGCAATGTTATGAATGGGCCAAAACCTTTTGCTGTTTGTTATTTCGAAATCAATTTGTTTCTCAGTTTGTTTGTTTGATTGGGTTTTACGTCACACCGACACAGTATAGGTCATATGGGGACGTTCCAGCTTTACTGGTGGAGGAAGACCTCAGGTGCCCCTCCTTGCATTATTTCAGGCACGAACGGGCACCTGAGTAGAACCACAGACGTTCCGTAAGCTAGCTGGATAGCTTCCTCACATGAAAGAATCCCCTGTCGGGATTCGAACCCACAGCGATTCCTCTCGGCCACGGACGCCCCTTTGTTTCTCTGTATATTTACATGTACATGTATATATTAGCAATAAATATGATTAGAGTTAAATGTTTTGAATCTTTACACCATGCAGGTGTGACAGACTGATTTAATGGGATAGTATTTAACGACAATTCAGTTTTGATTATACCTAAGAATTTGAAAAATTGGACATAACATAATTCCAACCACTAAAACGCTTCGCCTAAACATTTTGTCTTAAAAACTGAGTAGACAATTTCTGTAATTTGTCAATTAAAAACTAAAACTAAATTTTCCTAATGAAATATTTATGTATCGTGAATTAATTATTTAAAAGACTAGCTGGCTATATATAGCACGACAGTGTCTTAATGTAACTTTATTATCTAAGTCAAAGCGCGTCAGGTAGTTCTAGCAATACTAGACGGTGACAGAAAATCATGACACTGATATGACATTCAATACATATATCTATCTTCATAGAGAATATTAACATGACATGTCTTTAATCTAAGCCTATGATCTATTCACCTAAGGTGTCTATTTTAGAAATAATACGGCCAAGCATATTGACTGATAACGCATAAGTTAACCAGTTATATGGTCTTTGGAACGTTTACACAAATTGACTATGTCAGTGTCCAAGTTGACTCGTTTTCTATCTATACAATAAAATAATCAATTTGAAACTCTTGATTCGCTGGAGTTATGCCATGTCGCATGTAGTTTTCAGTCACAATGTTTTAATCAAGATTAATCAGTGACATATATTTACTAATTTTCATATTAATCACTTATATCAGAAGCAAAATTCTGAGAAAACTTATGCAAATTTCTAATGATAATAATGATAAAAATAATTATAAAAGGATATTGTACAAAATGTTCCGGTGACATATATAATTATATACGAAGTTGCTAGATATAAAATGTATGACTTAAAGAAGAGCGTTGTGACAAAATTTCGCTACACATCCCAAGTGTAGTCAACTGTTAGTTTTAAAAGTGCATTCAGGTAAGCTAAAATAACATCAAAAACACAGAAATATACATAACTGAACATTTTATTGTCAACTGAACTCAAGGTTGTAATCAGTTATAAAAAACAAAACAATCAAGAACATGGTATAAAGTAACGTTAACGTATTAAATACTAGTATATTACGTCATCTGAACTCATTTAATATGCTAAACGCGCGCAGATTCTGTTTAAAATGCAAAGCACGCAGTATTAACATGCAAACTGCACATGAGGCAGTTTATCGATAGGTCAAAAACCTTCAAGTACTCGAAGTAACATAAATTTATTTCATGTTTTAAATTAATTACAAAAGTTGTATTTTTGCCATGTTCTCCACATGAAGATCATTCTTCTGACGTCAGTCATCGATTTTTCAATTATTTATTTGTTTAAATTGTCCGACTTACCAAAGCTTTAAAGGGACTCCACTGATTTTTTTTTGACATGACAGGACTGGAAATAATTTTTCGATATAAATGTTCCATTTGATGTAGATCTAGACCAATAACTTGTGTGGAAAATTTCAGATCATTCGCTCACTCCGTTTTTTTTTCAGAATAACTATTTTAATTGTGAAAAATGACCCAAATTTGAAAAGCGTTGCAACGCTTTTCCCTCAATTTGGACTAAGAATAACACAAAAAATATAATTTTCAATTCATTTCTTAGTATATCTTTTAATTATCTATTGAGTATCTTTCTAATTTAAGAGCACCAGCTGATCTATATAGAAAATAAAAGTTTGTGTTTTATGCTTTTAAACCTCGGTGGAGTGCCTTTAATTAAACATCATATATCATATAGGAAGTTAAAAACAAGGATGAGCTATACAGATTGAACATGTTTGTAATTTAAGTAAAATAACTGTAACTGCATTTGAAGTCACTCTTTCACTGTGCATGCTTGTGAATAAGTATTTTTAATTTGTTATTATATTTCATTGCAAAAAGCAGGATAGGAAAAGCAAACGAACGTAAGTCAAGTTTTCCGGAATAAAAGATATAATGTCCTTAATACCGTACGTGGAAAAATGTTAATTGTAATCTTAACTGGAACAATTAAAATACAGGAACCATGGGAATCTTTTAAATTTAACCAGTTTGGGCGTCAATTCGTCAATCTGGCTTACTAAAGACACAATAATGTATATCACGTGGTGTTATTTTTTAAACCCGATTATTAGGGTGCACTCAATCATTCCTCTATTTTATAAAAAATGACTTTTCATAAAAAACACATCATTAAATAGTGCACAATATAACATTGATTTCATGGTGAGTATGATCGATATCTAAATAAAAGTCCATAGAAAGAATTGAATATTTATAGCAGAAGTTATACATATGTTCCCTGTGATCTCCCACGCAAAATTAGGACATATTGTTAATAACAGAACTATCAATATTATTACTTGTCTCAAAGCAATATCGAGGTTCCGCCTGCAAATAAAATATTTGCACAAATACTTTAGAAACCTGCTTCACTTATAGCATGAAAGGCAGTGTACGTAATTCTCTATGTAGAATGATGAATACTGGCTAGTAAAAGAGAAATAGTTTTTACCCCCCCCCCCCCCCTAAACTCCAAAAAATAAAGTTAGAAAAATAAATAAATATAAAAACAGATAACTCAGTGCTATACTTAATGACACAGCTTTATCTGTGGGGACAAAGATTTACCTCCCTTGTGCACTGTTTTATTCAAACGTATTCTGATTTAATTAGTGTTTATTATTTTATAATTGTTCTTTAAAATAAATGTTTTATAACTTCAATTCTAATTCTAGAAAACGAAAGGAGAATAACATTTAACGTGTGTTTTATAATAAGTGGTTTGTTTCCTCTTTGGTGCACAAGTGATAAACATAATTTTGTATGCTTAAACTTATATTTAAAAAGGCAGTAATTGATAATAATTAATATTCATTCATCTACTCAGGCACTGTAACATCACATATCAGGGAAAAAAATACATTTTTTATTATCTCCGTGCCGGCAATGAAAGCCGTCGAGAACGTACACAAATGAGCCGCGCCATGACAAAACCAACATAATGGGTTTGCGACCAGCATGGATCCAGACCAGCCTGCGCATCCACGTAGTCTGATCAGGATCCATGCTGTTCGCTTACAAACCGTATAACAAGTAGAGAACGCGGATGCGCAGGCTGGTCTGGATCCATGCTGGTCGCAAACCCATTATGTTGGTTTTGTCGTGACGCGGCTCAAGTGTTTCATTCTCATATCTGTAAAGCGCAGTCATCCAATATTATCATAAAATCAAAATGTCGATATAATGATTATCTAACGTCTCACCACAGTTCCATTTGGTAAACCAAATATTTAATCTTACCTACCATAAATATGCTTTTCCTATTTAAATGCAATCGTTTAGAAGTAGGTTAAAGTAAAGGGCAATAGAGTAAGTATCATTCTACAGACAATGTCAATTAAAGTTATGTCGGGTACGAGTTCTTTTTAAAACTATTTCATGTACGCCTGTTTTTTAATTGAACTTCATGCCATATCTTTTCACGTTGTGTTATTAGTATGCACGTGCAATAAACGCAGTTGGGATTATCAAATACAAATATAACTTATTTTCTAATTCTTTGACTTTCTTGGTGAAAAGGGATTTATTGTATTGAATTGTATTTGCCCGATATTAGTATTAAAGTATTACAAATGAATCGTAACACTTTTACTCACCGGTAATTTATTTCAGTAAATCGGATTTAAAAATGAAGTCACTCTTGTAAATCGACTGTTCATAAAATTATTTCAAACTTGGCCTGATTTTTTAATTGAACACACTAAATTTTCATATTTGCAATAGTAGGTGTAACTGTCTGGTAATTGTTAAGAATGTCTCAAACATTACAATGCTGTTGTTTTCTGGTTTTTCTGTTTCATTGATTTTAATACTTTTATTACATAGGGAACAAGTGCTTGGAGCATTGATATGTTGCAGTTTAAATTGTATCTCATTATCACACTCAATCAAACCGAGCATTTTCATTATTTTCGCGAGAATTCATCTTTTCAGAATTTTCTAAATACATTACATCATTATTTAAAATGTTGAATATAGAATTTCTTAAATTACACTGCAAAAAAATATCAATTTTGCATTGTGTTTACAAATCAAATAAGCTTTTCATGCAAATGAAAAATTATTTTTTTAATTGAAAATCAAATTAATTTTTTAAATGCTGAATTCTGTAGAATCAAAACAAAAAAGGGAAGTTCGCATTCAGCAACCCCCATCCATAGATTGATGGATTTTTCGAGGTATGACGTCATCTTGTTACGTGTTGTCACCTCCTCTTTTATAGCATGTAACCAACAGTAACAAAAATATTGAAAACTAGACTTTTAACTCAAAGAAAACAAGCGAATTATACCACTATACATTGCTTAAATAAAACGTTTTCATATAAAAGGACTGTTTTGTGTTGATGATTTTTTGTTCTATCGTGATGGTTTTCTAGCCGATACTGCTTAAATATTTATTTCTTTAATAATTCTTCGGCTTTTCATTGTGACGAATATACAATGTATGTAATTTCACTGTAAGGTTCATTCAGTTTTTCGATTTTGTCCAATATTTGCATCGTACCCTTTTAGTTTGAATGTCACTCTTTAATTTCGTATATCTTTATTTCACGATATTTGTCACTAAAAAAATAAACGATACAGTTTACAGAAGTTTTATTTGTTAGAAAATCTCTGCTGGTTATGACCAGTATTGACATTACAGTTTTTGGGGTTTATAATTATGTAATGGCCTGCCATATTTTAAAGCTAATGTTAAAAAGTCAACATCTACGTGAATATTTGATCTCTACCTGATCATAAGATGAATGAAAAATCGAAGTTTTGTAAAAGTAAAGGCGGATAATGTTTTCATTTACATACAGTAGGTATAAGTTAAACCTTTCAACATGTTATTTACTTGTGTCAGCGAAGGCAAACCTCCTGGATCTATGGTCCAGTTTTTCTTAAGCGCGTTAAGTACCCGATGGGATATTATCGCAAACGGTTTTATCCGACATGATAAAAACCTTGAACGTTTGACGATATTGACAGACTGGTTTGTAAATCTGAAATTATACGCGATCTTTTATAAAGCGATTTATAGTTGACAAAAACATTTTAAAAGCAGTTCTGCTATCTAAAGTAATTTTAATGTCTGATTTCTATTTTTGCTTTCATGCTTTGTGCATGATATTTATAATGTTTCGCAGCATGAAAACAACCTGATACCTTTAAGTTAGCCTAAAATGCAAAACTGAAAATGCACCCGGCGATGTTTGAATGAGCCTGTTCATACATGACAAGTGATTAGCTACCGTTCACGCCACCTAGCACAAGTGTTTCGGCAATTTGAAAAACAAAATCTACCTGACCACTTGCACCGATATGTCACAGATTCCATCAACAATATCAAACTCTTTTAAAAACTGATTCAAGATTTTTAAAAATTATTACAAATTTTGCGAGATTTTTACAACCAAGATTTCAAGTCAAGATTTCAAAAAAAAAAAAGTTTATATCAAAAAGAAAACAAAATATCAATTTTTTTTTAATTGTACAAAGGCAAAGGATCAAAGAAATTGGTGAAAAGCTCTTACAAAATTAATTCTAGAATACATGTATTTACAAAAATTAAGTAACCAAAAATATAACTGCGACAGAACATTAAAACGTCAATTTACATGTTTACATATATGAAACATTTTGAAATTAGTAACTAAAGACAACAATAGCAAATTCAAAGTGATGATAAGAATATATCATATATGTAACATGTATGCCCATTGTCATGGTAATGTTTTGAATTTAAAAAGGATTTGTTTGGCTGTGATTTCTCTAGTTCATGTTCATTATTTCTGGTTTACTGGTGACATCGTCTGCTTAAATGTCTGTTCAGGTATATAAAAGTGTTGCTGTTTTTCTTGGATCTTTCAGCTTTTGGAATCTACAGAACGTTCAAAACGGCAAAATTGAAAATTTTGCGGGCTCGGATTGATTGACCCTGTTCGTGAACAGTATTGGAAAGTTCGGGCTAAAAAAGAATATAACATTTAAACAGGATAAATGGTGACATTTTGAATATAGAAAACATCCGCAGATGTGTTCATACGTTGGTTATCATGGAACCTTCATTGTGACCATTATTAGTGCCATACCATGAAAACGGCAAATGGTCCAGAAGTAAAGAAAATGCTTGTGCCCTAAACAATAATACAATGGGCGAAACTAAATAAAATGGAATTTTGAAGGGGATCAGAGGTTCTGAAGCCTGCATATCACACACACAAGCTTAATCCTTTCTTTTGTTTATTTTTTTTATTTTTTTTTATTAATCTCATCATTGTTGCAAAATATATAAATGTATAAATACCATGTGCATTTTTCAAACTCATAAAAAGTTATAGAACATAACAAAAACGATTTTATCGGCAATGCATGTATAAAAGACAGCCTTGGGTATACCAGGATCGAATCAATACAAACGTTGACGTGGATCGTGTAGAAAGTTTTACATAATACGCCACACCGAATCAATCATTTTGAATTTTCCTTTTCGATCCCAAACCTCGATTTTCCTTGTTTTCGATTATTTGTATTTTGTGAAAAAGAAATCATATATACGTTCCGGAAGAAATTCGAGGGATATTGCTGTTATTGGATATTATTCTAAAATAAATTACGTAAGTTCTTTTACTAACTACTATATATCAATATTTCCCGAAATAAAAAAGAATGATATAATTTAGATAGTAATCCAACACATAACTATTACATTATATTCACCCATATATGTTGCAAATGGAACGTATTTAATAAAAATTAATAATGATATTCTTATTGAATAAGTCATATACATTGTATTAAATTTGAAATACTTTTATAATGGCAATAAATAAGGAAGAGAACAACGCACGGAAAATGTATGATAACTTTATTATAAACATAATTTCTTTATATAATATTAGTGTTTTAGAGCTAAATGGAACAAATTTATTATGTATTTTGTTTATGTGCATTTGATCATGTTATTAGCTTCATATTTTTTTTATTCTATAGGCATTCACTGACAAAAAATAGTAAACTTTCTTTTATTATTGCATTGTACTTACATGATAAAATTACAAATTTATTGATGCTAAGGATACGAAAGTCTAAAATGTACATGGAAGAATTTTCATTACCTCTTTGCGCAAAGGAAGAGCGTTATTTAACTTGGAAAAAGTAGCTCTAGCCAACAAAACCGATCCCTCCTTTTTGACAACTCTTGAGACTGATGTGAACATACAAGATACAAGAACTAAGAAACACTTTAGACAAAATAATTAGATAGTGCCTAGATATTACGAATAAAATATATGTTGTATATTACCAAAATTACAATATTATTTAGTCATTATATATTACATACAATAAGATATTAATAAGATAATAAAAAAGAAATGTGTAATATGGACTGAATTATACTATATGTATCTGAATATAATATATGAATTAAAGCATATGACAAATTAACAAAATAACATTTCAATTTAAACATGAGATATAACAAATAAAATATAAATAATAGTACTATCTAAATTATCCCATCATAAAAAAACTAAAAATAAATTAAAATAATGATAACTTAGCTATAAGATAATATTATTCACTGACGGACTTTGAAAACTCATCAGTTGGGTTTTTGCTTTTTATATGGTGAAACGTATTCAATTTTTTGTGTCTATAATTCTCAGTTAAAAAAACGTTACTGCCACTGCCTCTATTGTTGAGTTTTAGTCGAAATAGCCGGCATTCAAAAAAAACACAACCGACCTGTTTTATGAGCATCATATATAAGTCTCAATCTCAGCAGTCATTATCTCACTGGGATTGTTTAAGATCATGTCCCTCCTCCTTGACGGTGTCGGAAGAGTTTTTTTTCTTTTAAATTAGAATTAAAAAAAAAAACAATTTTTTAGTTAAGCTAATAAATGAGGCGTTCAGTATCTCGTGTATGGCCCATTAGCCTGAAAGCAAGCAAGACACCTTTGTCTCATTGACAGAACTTTTGGAACAATTGACTGTTGGGGAATATTATAAGGCTTGTTCAAGTTGTGCTACATTTCGTGGTACACGTGCATAGCAAAAACTCAACTGGTTCGTTTTCAAAGTCTGTCAGTGTATTAACATAAGATATACGATGATTCAAATGTCAAATGAACTACAATGTAGTTAGTTATAGCAACCATATAAATAGGATGCTGCAAAAGAAATATCAGGGATCTGCCCCAACAAGTTAAATTGTAATAGGAAGTTTTATCATTTTATAAAACGGAACCAAATACAAAACGATCAATTAGTAATTTACATTTTACTTAATTTCGTATTAAAGATGTTGTTGTGATATTTTGGTGATTTAAAACTGCATTTAAAACTAAACCGTTGAAAATGTTTGTGAAGATATTTTTAATTTATTGCCTTTTTCAAGATCAGAAGTGAACGTCAAAAAGAATTCATTTCAAAGTTTGTTTGTATTTTAGAAACACGCAAATGACGAAAGAAGATATCATATTGATAATACAGGAATATTTCCTGCGTTGTACAATTAAGGAAACACATAAGAAAATATGTCAACACTATGAATTCGATTTGAGCAATGTTAACTTTAACTGTATATAATATTTCTGGAAAGGGGCAATTAACCCTTTACCACATATATACGCGAAACAACGCACTTTCGAACCCCCCCCCCTTTTTTAGGCCTCAAATAGTGAAAAAATGTCCTATTTGGGCCCCAAACATAAGTTTTCGTTTGGGAAATGTTGCTAAAAATTGAGCACTCTTTCGGCGCCGCCCCCATCCAAAAGATACGTCAGGGGTTGCCAGAAGGGGGATGTGCCCCCTTCTGTTAGGGGGTTTGATGGGGGGCTGAGTCCCCTTCATCGGCAAGAAAATTTTGGACTTGTGAGAGGCTAAAAACGACCCCAGGTCGATCATAATGTAACGTTTAACCAACGCTGAAAAGCCTTTGACTCTATCTCAATCCCTTGAGCAGTTGCAGCACTTTGAAATAAATTTTGATGGAAAAAATCGAGGCAAAATAGTGATTTTTGGCTGTTCGCCTACAAACCCTATTACAGGTGGAGAAACTGAAAGCGAACAGCATGGTTCCTGATCAGACTGCGCGGATGCGTAGGCTGGTCTGGATCCATGCTGGTCGCAAACGCACTATGTTGGTTTTGTCGTGACGCAGTCCAAATGTCTATGCAATCAGAATATCATGCCTGAATTGGAATGTCCTCTTTACGAAGAAAGGTCAGTTCTTTTTTTTCTAATCTAACCTCGTTAAAATATACAAAATTAAATACACTGAGAATCAGAAATGTGTCTAGCTCTCATAATTGGGTAAACTTTTTTTCTTAAGAAAACTCTACATTCATAATTGCCATTCAAAATTAGAAAAGAAACTGTCATTGTGAGATTTGATAAAGAGAGTATGCCATTGCATAATAGCAGTCAAATATAAGCAGGCATTTTATAACATGCCTATCCTCCCTGAACCCAGATCTTGTTGTAACACTCTCGATACATTTGATAGAAAATTTCAACCTTATATTAAAATATTAATTATTGTATTCAAAACGTCTTTGTGTAAAAAATAATCGACTGCATATATGGGGGAAATATTGACGTATTAAAAAGTCTCTTTATAATATACTTGGACAACGAAAAGAAAAACTGTGATAGGTTTCAAAGTAGAAATCACACAATACAAAACATTTCATATCAAAATTTGTAAATGACAGTCGAGATAAAAAAAATTATGTTTTATTGTGTTCGTTTGTGCGAGACAACAAAAGAGCAACACCCCTATCCCAGAACCGATTTAAGTATATTTCAATATTTAAATCTAAGTTTTGTAATAAATGGCCGTTATTAACAATTTCTTTAAACTAATACATGAGATTATGATGATACATTCACTGGAAAAAAGCTTTTCTAAAACAACACCTCCGATTTTATAAATACTGTTGTTTTTTGTTGTTTTTTTTTTTATTTTGCTATTTATATGCATCAAAACAACTCGTACAGGTCAACAGTGAATCTTATAGTAGTAAATTACAAAACAAATATATATATCTGACAGATATTTAACATGTCGGGGAAAGAAACGAAAATAATAAGAAAAGGAAAACGTAATTTCTTTATCAAACGATTATTTTGTCACATCACTGATCACAAATAAAATCAAGTCTCCCCCACCCCCTAACCATAAATAACCTACTCATATCTATGTCTAATAGACATCCCATAATTCCGTCCAAATCCCTGTGGATAGCACTTTCATTCCTGCATCAGGACCTGCTCTGCTTCGAGTAGGTTTCTCTCTTACGCATGCGCCTATTCAACTCGGCCACAGACGTTATTTGAAATGAAAATAAAGTGTTTTATTTCACATAGAATGTATGTTTAACCAGAATCATTTTAAATGACACAATAACATTAGTATTCACATTACCAGTATTTAAGAGTTTCGTCTGATTTTGAACGGCGTGCTTGACGCATGGCAATGGTGCGCGTTCATACAATCGCATGTGGCCATTTGGTATTTTCAAAGATATTTGTTTTCAAAGTCGCTTACGGTGTACAGTAATGGTATAATTTAATTAAAACATTATCGGATACATTGCATATCTATAGTAACCATGATATACAGTAACCATGACATTACAAATATATATTTATTTAAAAAAAGTTAAAGTGTTCATTCAATAATTTGAACAGTCTACAGTGTAATAAGATAATAAAGACCATAATTTTCTAGTCAGTTTCACTAAATCGGAATTAAATCATTTACCATCTAATATAGAAAATCATAACTACTGAGAAACGGTGACAAAACAAATTAAAATATTCTTTAGGAAACATTTTAGATTGGAAGATAAAAGATGTTGTATGTTTCGTTTCGTCTTTATAACACTTTTTTGCCTGTAAAAATATCTGGAAAATAAAATATCAAACATGTTAATAAATAAAACAGTTTGAAGATGCCATAGCATATAGTTACGTTTTAAATGAAACGATTTGATAAGATTTTGCTTTTTGTCACAATGTTTTTGTGGGGTTTTTTAACATTTAACCCTAGGCTTGCTGAGATGTACAACAATCACCTTAACAAACAGCTTGATGACAGACAAGACACCAAACACCTCGTCGTCTTGTCTCATAACATGCTGTTTGACACTCACCCTTTATATTTTCTCGTTTCGAGAAATTTTGATACCATTTAAAATAACGCAGACGACTTTCTAACAGATGATATTTTTTCAGCTTGCAAACGGTTCAATATATAAATTGTTAAATTGTAATATAGCAATGTTTGATTATTTAAAAAAGAAAGTGATTCGATATCAAAAACACTATTGGGCGATCGACAATGTCCTTAAATTTTGTGTTAATTGTAACGTTTCCACAAATTATATCTGATCAAGTTGATTTTGTCTCCATGGCTTTTCTACTCATTTCTTACAATATTGAAAAGCTAGAAACACTATGGGTTAATTCATGAACAGGATAAATATAATGAAAATACATTGTAATATATGTGAAAAGGTGACAGTGATGTTTATTTAATTTCTAGAATAAAAAGCAGTAGAATTTTTTATACTAACAAATTATTCATATGTCATTTTCCTTAAGCCTTCAGTTCACTAGATCAAATATAATATCATTTACAATGAACGATACGCAATTTTATATTGATCAAAGTTTTTGTAGTGAATAATTGTTATTATCTGAAAAAGTTAAAGGGTTATCGTAGTAATTGACTTTATGATCGCATCAAATTTTGCATTTCACGATTTATCAACTAACAACGCTATCGACTGTTAGTGACGAGTATCTGTGTGACGAGTATCTGTGTCAGAGAAGATATCTTAACTTTATTGCCGTCGTTCCTGGAAGGGACATATACAATTTGCAAGATTTGAACATTCTATCCGTAAATGGCCTGTCCTAAGCCAATCAGAATGGAGAATTAATACCACATGATAACAAAATGGACGACAAAGATTTTGAAAGGGGCGCCGAAGGGACACGCCATTTGGAAAATCATGTTTCATTATATCTAAACATGACTATCACTGTAAAAGTTAATCGCATATTCTTGAAGAAAAATTGCATCTTTCAAAAAGCAACCTGTTTCATTTTAAGAAGTCGTGTAGCAAGACTTCTCTAAATATTCTCTAAATATTGTTTTCTTAAGTATCACCAAATTGTGCTTTCGTGTATGGCATAACTAATCTTTTACTTTGCTATCAGATGCCACAGTTCATGGCATTGCACAAACATATTACAATTACTGACCTTTAAACTCATCTGCCGATGTTTCAAAACTTTAAAGTAATCACACTTTCTTATTTGAATGAAGCCTGGTTCCCCCAGTGGTCTGTTTAGTATACCTGGCATACGACAATAATGGCGAATCACTATGTGCACTTAATTTAATATATAGCACTACTGCGTCTTATGCGATTTATCGTTTAGGCCCCGTTAGCACCGTCTCAGGCACAATTACACATTTATGCATGAAATTAAGAAAAGCATGTGGGTGCACACGGCACTGACCATAGAAACTTAATTGTGAATATTTTGTGTGGTTTTAATAAAGATATGAATGGTCTTCGAGTATAAGAATGGGAGTGGCTTTTAATGAGACCAGAAGTCATGAAATTTTCGTAAAACAGACAGTTGGCAAAAGTTAAATAAAAAAGTAAGTAATTTATATTCTGAGGGTGATCAAACAGTTTCAAGTAGAAATACTGGAGGAAACGATAGGACTAAAATAGTCATTAAAACAATAATTATATCAAGTCGGAGTAACTCCAAGAATCAGAAATGTTTTTTTTTTTATTTAGAAACGTATTGCCGTATGATTTTCATCCATTTAATTAATATAAGTTTTTACTGTACCTGACATATGCTTATATAAAATCGTTGCTGACATGTATGTAGTTTATGAAAAACAGTTCCTATGTATATGGATCTTGTTAACATTTCAATTTCTGTTGTTTTGTTTTTTCATTTTGTTAAAAAGTATTTGATATTGAGATTTATGTGACAATAAAATTTCTAGCTATTTTTTATCTCACTCAATGTGACTAACGTTTTTTACACAGATGCTTCATTGTTTTCCTTTTAGTAGATAGATGAATGGTTAAAGTGGAATGTGTTTCTACAATATGAATATATTTTTACAAAATAGAGTAAGTCAACACCCGGCCCCATGGGCTTATAAGTCACCTTAAAAATAGACTACTATATTTTATATTACTTTATTACTTTATTGTTTGAAAAAATATACATTGTAGAAAAATATTTGTCATTAAAAAAAATTACAACAACTATGGGCAAATAATATAAGATGAAATAGCACGAAAAAGCAATAAATGTGATCTATTACACCAAAATTTATAGAATTATTTGTCTTACTTACAGAACATAACAAATTTGTTCATGTAAAATGTTTCATTTCAAATGACTTGTAATAAGTATCATAAAATGTATAATTATTTAAAGTCTTAACTTAGAAATAAAAAAAGTCGTCCTTGAGTGTAAATAAAATTACAAATGTAATAGTTCTTGTAATGTAATCACTTTTACTTACATACGAGTATTGCACATTTGTTGAAAACTAAATAGAGCCTGCAACATTTTCAATTTTGTCTTGTTTGGCTTTCTTTAGGGATTCTTTATTTTTCTCTTTTTTATCGCCACATCAGCGTTGTTTGTGCCGTGTGGAGGCTGTAAAATGTCGCCCCGTACATTCAATCAGGGATGTTATATTTTCGACCCTTAAAGATCGCTCAGCACGACATGATTGTTGTGTTTGCGGTACTTTTAGTTTTCACTGTTTGGCATTTTTCTAGTTGGGTGGTTCCAATATTCCTACTTGAATAATGTTGAACCACCCTTAGGATATGTTGCCTCCTTTTTAAATTTGACGTCATATCTGTGATATGCAGGCTTCATAACCTCTGATCCCCAAACAAAATTCCATTTTATTTAGTTCCGCCCATTGTTTTCTCGTTTAGGGCACACACATTCTTTTACTTGGGGATCATACGGCGCTTTTAATGGAATGACACGGAAGTGTCACATTGAAGGTTCCATGATAACCGCCGTATGAACACATCTGTGGATGTTTCTAAATTCAAAATTTCACCATTGCCATGATTAAATGTTGAATTCTGCTTAAGCCGGTGCTAGGGGGCGTGGACGGTAACTTGAAATTCCATTACTGTCCATGAACAGGCTCAATCAAACCGAGCCTGCAACATTTTCAATTTTGTCTTGTTTGGCTTTCTTTAGTGATTCTTTATTTCTCTCTATTTTATGCAACTTAAACATTACTTCATTTTCAAAGAGCAACAATCATAATTATAATGTGGATATATAAATATTCACACAGTAGGATATAGTTCACTTACAATTGTATTATAAAAGTATGTTAGCTAACTAATATGATTATAATTGTTATATGTTGTTATGATCTTGACCAGCGGTTCTATCTACCAAAGTTTATTTCCAGTCTTTCTAAATCTGTAATGATGATCTTTCTGAAATGTAAATTGTACTATATTTAAAACTTGCAAAACGATCTTAACGGTTATTGAAATGCCACGTAAATCTAATGACTTTTTCGTCCGAATTTATCCCACCCTTTCATACATTAACTGGTCTGATTGTTGTGTAAAGAAGATCTGTAATGAAGACAATGATATAGCTATTCAATAATAAAACATTTGTTTTCAAGATGATCGGTGTAACACAAAATTTACCTAACCTCAAACAGTACCTTTAGGCTGTCACGTTTGGTGTGTACCTGACCCTGTGTGTTAGAAGTTATGGACAGGAATCCAGACTAATTAAGTTCTACTAACGTCGGTGTTAGTGTGGCGTTGATGATAGCATTCCTATAACACTGTCGTCCATGGACAAACTCAGTAACAATGTTCATCTTTGACGTGCTGGACGATCTTTACGATGTCCATTATTATTTTATTAGAAATTATAGCATTAGACAGCACAACACCCTCAAAAATAATAACAGGAAAATGCCCCTTGCCCTAGAATATTAGGATAACACATTGACATAAAACCATCGAGATAACACAATAAAGTGAGTCAATGAATGTGCAGGTGATATTTTTATGACTAATATCTAAACACGCAAAGAATGCTGCTATGAGAGAGATATTATGATAATCTGTACAATATTTTTGGAGCGGTAAAAGCTTTACTCTTGCAAAGCGGGCTTTTTTTTAACTTTTTTTCTAAATCGTTATATTAAAATAATCGTTTGCTACAGTTTACAGTGACAGGAGTTTCTGATTGAATTCATTGAAATAATTATTCCAAATTGTTTTTTCTTAAGTAAAATAACAATGTTATAATAGTTGGTGTTTATTCATTTGCTGTTGGTTTTGTATTGTTTATTTAAAGTTTACTTCATAATTTATATCCTAAGAAAAGATTATGAACTGATTATAACTTTTTTATGTCGGCTACCGCTTTTTACTTTTATCTGATGTTACATATAAATTGCAATCATGACATTGCTAAAAATCACTGTAAAGCATGACTATCCTAACTTATAGAACATATTCTTTAACCTATTTTTTGCCATTTGAGGATGTTCTAAAATGTTAATTTAATATCTTGCGCATGTTTAAATGTTTAGATTTATATAAGACGGTGCTGGGGGCCTTGGGTATTTTATTGCATTTATCAGAACAAAACAGATTCTACCAAACCGAGCTTGCAACAGTCTTTAATTTTACCGTATTTTGAGGATGTTAAAGGTTTCCATCTATTAAGTTAATCATCCACAAACTCTGAAATAAATTTTGTTCATATCATGAAAATGTCATTTTAATGACCCAAAAACAAAAAAGACTAAAAATAAGAGATAATGGAGAGCAACTATTACAACGATTACTAAGAAAAAAAATAAAACTCAGAGTAAATCACGTTCACAATATGAGATTTAACCGATGCTTAATGTTTAATTTTAAATTTTCCATAACTTAATATTTTGTTTTATTTATTGATGCATTATGTTATTGCGACTTAGAAAATTATTGCTACGAACAGAGTAAAACTTTATTTTAAAAAGCTGTTTTTGTCCGCCGTTTTTTTTTCTCTCTTCAGACCTGAATGCCGGACATTATGTCTGTATTTTGTGTTAAGCTGAATAAAATAAGCTTTTTTTATTTAACTTTATAATAAGGAAAAATATAATTTGTCAAAATTGAAGGTCAAATGTATAGAGAAATTACAGCCTTGTCATGCCAAATTGATACATAGTTTGCTTGTTTAATTAACGACCATGTCAAAATGAATTGATTGTATCAGAAATTTCTTATATTATATCGATCAACTTTTATCAAAAATAGAAAAAAAACACTATTACATCAGTTTGATCTACATTTTAAATTTAAAACTGGAGAATATATATATAGAGACAAACAGACAATATTATTATTTCACACAAAATTTCTATTAAAAGTCCTTCGCCGTGTTATTTTGAATAAATCAGTTTAACCAAATCATTATATTTGTCCTTAAAACCGGACCTTCTTATTTCTATGGTTCATTATAAAATTCTTTTAACAATTAAGCTTGATAAATACCTTTCACCCTTTGCTCGTCTTTAAACACTGCGATTAAACGTCCCTTAGAAATTTGGTCTAGTTCACAATTAGATAAAATGCTTTACAAGATTTCTTTAAGACCAACTCGACGAATTTCACTCTTTGAGCGTTCAAGGGACTTGAACGCTTATTATGAAAAATACCTGTCGCATATACCAGAAAAGATAATATTTAAAGATGCGTGCACATTTGTTTTGTAATATCATTTTTATCATTTTTATGAGTAATAGCTAATACTTGGCCTTATATAAACCAAATGAAGTAATTCAAGTATATTTTTTAAAGAAAAAAAACGTTCGATTTTTAGTTCTGAAATGGCATTTAATTGACTTTTTGGACTTAACTAAAATTAAAAACTTAATGATAATGACTTACAAGTGATAGAATGAGACCGGAAGTGGAAGGTATTTAAATATAGTGGAACATTTCCAGGTTTATATACAATAGAATAGAGAAAATAAGAATCCCTAAAGAAAGCCCAACACGGCAAAATTGAAAATGTTGCAGGCTCGGTTTGATTGAGCCTGTTCATGGACGGTACTGTCAAGTGCAAACTACCGTCCACGCCCCCTAGCACCGGTTTAAGCAGAATCAACATTTAACATGAACTGGAACAATTTTGAATTTTTAAACATCCGCAGATGTGTTCATATAGCGGTTATCATACAACATATATATATATATATTCATATACAACACTTGTAACATACAACAAAATTTTACTCGTTTTTATCATTTTTTAAAGTTTTAAAACATTTAACATAGGTCGCTTAACACGGTCACGTTTGTAAGATATGAAAAATTATAGTAAACATTTTCTTTATGGAAAGTTTAAAAAAAATCTTATCTATAAGACTCTGTATATTTACACATGTATTGAACAATAGAGCGACTAAAACTCGCGTCATAAAGTCTCCTGGTTACCATTGAAAGACTGGGGTTAATATTAGAGTGTACACTGCTACCTCCTATATAGTCCTTCCAATACCACGTGACTGTTTGTTCAATTGAAAGAACGGTTATTGACAAATTGAAATATACGTGTGTCGTTTGTCGTGGGCATGTTAAATCTGTATATACCTGTATTAAACACTGACATATTCAAGTCGGCGTGAAAGATCACTTAATATTTAACATGCTACGATAAATAAATACGGTTGATGATGGAGTTATAATTAAAGTTAAAGAGGAATATGTGAGTTAAATAAACTTAAACTTGCCGTGGATTTTATCTATTGTGGTGGGTATTCATTTTATTTTGTAAAAAGTAGATTAAAAATAGGTCGATTTATTGATTTCTGCACTGAATAGTTTAACTTAACTTGATCCGACATGAAACTTAATACGACCAAATACAGAGCCGTGTGTTTAATTATATAACTCATGATTGAAACTTGATGTTAAAGCAGTTTAATGGATTTGTTTTAAAATTCAAACAGATAAAGTATACGTGTGTTGGAATTTCTTATATTGTACGGGTATGTTTCTATGTGATATATTGCCCGGTGTATAAAACTATTTATACCATAAAACTTTAAACTATATCGCACTCGGGCAGTAATAATGTTATTCCAATGTTTATGATCGTAAAATACTCTAGACAACTATATTTATAGAGTGACCATATTTTTATTACTTTCATAGTAAATACCGTAGATGTGGTTTATAATCTATAAAATTAATGATACATTTATTGTTTCATGTCTACTGTCAAATTAACCCATTTTATTAAATGTTATAAACACGAAGTAAATAAAATGACGGTAAAATATCGAATCTATATTTAAAACGTACGTTAATGAATGTGTTTTATTGTTAAATAATTGACTTAATTAAATTGATTAATTCTGGAATAAAAGTGCAAAAAAATACCGCGTACTTATTTAGAATTGCAATATCTACATGCTAACAAATTCAACTGAATATTTTTTTTAAGATTCAATATTTGTTTATTTAAGGTGATAACGCGGCCCTCTCGAAGGGAAATACTTGTTATGATTACACGAAGATCCTTTAGTAAACTTGAAATATCAGCTATATCAATGAACGCGGACAGCTACCATTTGAAATATGTATCATAACATTTCCTCTAAGGAAATCAAAACATCTATTTATGTTGTAATATATAGTATACGCTTGCACTGTACAAATATGAAGTCGTAAATGAAATTGTTAGTGTTATCTTTTCATGTAAATTACTATAATATGTAAATACTTAACTTGTATAACCATATAACGGTTTTGTTGCATACTCATATGCTGCATATGTAAACAAATCCCCGCCATTTGAACACATCTGCAGATGCTTTTTGTATTCTAAGTTTCACAAATGTTGAGTTCTGCCTAAACCTGCGCTGGGGGAGGGACGGTAGCATGCGCTTACCGCTGTCGGTCATGGACAGGTTAAACAAAATTGAACCGGTAACTTTTTCAGCTTTGAGCGTTCTTTAAGGTTTTCGTTTTACTTAATTAATGAAATACCCTAATTCCCCTACTACAACGTTATTGTTATATATTAAAACCATTTCATATCATCATTTATTGAATGTAAATACAAATTTGATATAAACGCTAAAAAAGAAAGAAAACATTATCATTGTTTTGTACCATAGTCTTTTTTGTTTGTACTTTATTTTGTAGTTCTGTACCATGTTTGTGCAACATAAAACTATACGAAAATATACGCAAAATAGTACTGGTGAAACTCATTATTAAAGCCTTCAACTTGCGGACTCGAACTTTAAATGCGTCCATGTTTAAAGATCATGTAACACATTTTTTTCATGGTTTTATTTCATAAATATGATGCTCAAATTATGATATGTCAATATTGTACGTTCCAAAAGCATTATTTATAAAGATATTACCGAATTTAAACTTTCATTTAAATAAATGGAGGTAATTAGAAATTTATTTTCTATAAATTCTAAGTCAAATTTTCCAATAAGAAATGAATGCATATAATTTATTGATTAGATATTATGTGCACAAATATTGCAGCACATATTTTACATATTCTTCGATGTTTGAAAATTGTTTTATCTGCATAATTATATACATATATAATTTTATGCAAGTGTGGTATACACACAGTAACAATATCAATCAACAAAGCTTACAGGATCTTTAATGAACGAAATAATGTGTTACAGCTATTCTTATTGTCACATAGCATATGAAACTACAGTGATCAAATCTGTGAAAAAACGCATGCTTTTGAAACGTTTGTTATTTACAAAATCTACTTTAAGGAGCTCCACTGAGGTCAAAAAGCCTAAAAACATAAAATTTGAAATTGTTCATAGAGCAAGTAAAATATGAAAATATCTGCAAAGGGTAATAATAAAAGACATACTTAAAATTAAATTTCAAATTGAAAAAAAGATAGTTTGTGCAATTCTTAGCCCGATTTAAGTGAAAAGCGTCGCAACGCTTTTTTTCTTTTGTCATTTTGCAAAGTAAAAATGATTGTTCTGAAGAAATTATCTGAAAATTTCCATACAAGTAATTGCTTTAGACCTACATCAAACAGTACACATATCTCGGGACAATATTTCCAGTCCCGTCATGTCAAAATACCTTAATGGAGTCCTCTTAAGGCAACTTCTATATTTACAAATGACCATGCATATATATGGTTTTCAAGATATGCTAAGACATTGCAATCAAGCATCTAAATATATTGTTTTACTTATGAATAAACGTTTCATACTGACATTTAATTCTCAACACACGTATTAAGGCGATTTGCATCACATTGTAGGTATCATGACGGTCGGTCCAGCTTGCCGGCTTTCAATAATTTTCAACCGGCTTCTTCATTATATATTCAATGCCACTGGTATAACATTGTTTCCCCTCGTGGCTGAGGGGTTATCGGCATCAGAATTGCAGCCATCGTTTATCCCTGCGTGATCGTAAGAGGCGATTAAATTCGAATTATTGGAGTCTATGCATCTCTTAGCTCCAACGGGTAAGGTGGTTTTGACCCCTGGTGTCCCTTTGTAACACCCGAGGATAGCCAAAATCATCTTTCCTGTTTCGGCGCAATATGACCTCAAGTGTGTTGGTGTGCCGTAAAACCAACCAAAACAACAACGACGACAAAAGAAAAACACCAAAAAAACACACACATGGCATTGTACAATGTACATTATATATTTTCTACACCAATTAATATTTTCTTAACGGTCATTTATGTTAAATAATAATTATTCCATACAAAAATAATGAAATAAAATTGCTTAATTTTATTTTAAACATACTGTGTGTTATTTATACATATTTTGTCGGCATTGACCTAAGAACTTTTAGAAACCTTTTGGATGACGCTCATTAACAGACATTTATAAAAAATTTGAAAACTAAAAACAATAATAAATTGATCATTTACATAACTAAGATGAATTGTCATGGAAATAAATTCATGAGAAGAACAATGACACAACGTGAATTTCATTTATTTTTGATCCATACGAAGCGCATGGACATGAACAACTATGAAAGAAATAATGATATATATAGTTACGTAATAGACTGTGGATCAATTTTAAAGTGAATTTGTGGGAGAGCAAAATCTTGTGTTAATAATAAATAATTATTTATGGCATTATTCATTTTTTATTGCTAAACTTACAGTGTGAAGTATTAAAAAAATTGACAAGCATAATCAAACAATTGAAAGCATGTTATCTGGTTATATAAGAGAATTTCTCACAAACAATGAAATATAGCCAATTATAGCTTATAAAAGGACCTGTATAATATAAAATATCCACTGCGCTCGAAAAGTATCAGAACTTTGTAAAGATGAAAAGATAGTTCATAAATAAAAATGAAAAAAAAATCAAACAGCAAGTTACAAATGTTCATTTAACTATTACCATAAAAATTTATAAATGGTATTAATAATATCACACATTGAAACACGATAAATTCAATGTATAAATGAAAATATACGTATAACTGAAATTTACATCTCCCCTTGACATAAAGTTAGTCACATTTCCAACAAACTACTCATAATTTTATTTCCATAAATAGTAGCTAATCGGTGTTTTAAAATATACATATGGCATTGAACAATTTGATAATTATTTAATAGAATTATTCCGAGTGTTGTAATCACATTATTTTAGAGAGCGCATAGCTGATTACTTTGTTTAAGAATAACTTAGTTGCGTACCGTTTCTCTGGTGAATAAGAAAGAAATTCACTAACTGTCTCGAGGAATGTTTTTATCATTATATTCACCGTTATTAGATCTACTTTAACCCTTAACCAGACAAGTGTGTGTAATGAACATACTCTACTTTGAATCCGTTTCTAATGGGGGGAGGGGGTTTCAACACATAAAAATACAACAAACAAGCTACCTCCAGAGAGGAGCCTGGTTTAGACTGCACGATAATTGCACGCACCCTAGCACCGTCTTAAGAAAGATTAAACATTTAGACATGGAAATGGTGGAATTTTAACTTTAAAAATATCCGCTGATAAAAGATCTTAGCCCTAGGCCCTACGACATATGGTTTTACAACCTATCTCACAAGAATAATAAGTGAAACGTTCACAAAAATGTTAAATTGTTGATAATCCAGAACACGCATTATACGCAAAGTTTTTTTTATAAACGGTGAAATTATACTTAAAAAAAAGAACAATACATAAAACAAAGGACACTTTTGAAAGAAAAACGTTAACTTTTATTGTTCTTAATAATCTATGTTTTGGTCGGGACTTATTTGCTCTCTTTCTTGGCCGAAATCCGTCTATTTGAACAAACAATTCGGTCGGAGTGCTATATTTGTAAGTGAACGCATTTCTTAATGACTTATTGAAACATGATTCTAATAAAGGTCGCAAGAAAGAGGTAATATATTGTAATAAATATATATCTATTACACTCTACAGACACGGGTAATTAATCTTTTTGATAAAGGTTTAAAATTAAACCTTGACACTAAAATTGAGATGGTGTATTTGTTTTATACTTGCACTTAATCCACGTGTAAAACCCGGAATATAAAACCGGTAATCCGAGAATATGGTCTCAATTTTAATTATATCTATTTATATCTATTTCGTTTATTAAAATTGAACCGTAATCGACATTGTGATTGGGACAAACTTCTAAACATAGCATATTCTCAGTAACGCTGGTGACTATCAACAACAAAAAAATATAATGAATACGTGGAAATACATGTATTTTTAAAAACGTCTCTCTGTCCCTCTTAAGGTGTTTTACTGTCATTATTATCATGTATGTAAAATAGCTTCTTAACTGCTCAGATATGAGTGTTATTTTTTTCCTGTGTCTAAAAAGTTTTGTTTGAAAGTCTTAAGTTTAGGTTTGAACTAACTTTTCTTTGAAAAGTTAGTACATGTTGCAAAGGTTTGTTACATCTTTTGAAATGTACGACGTAGTGCGACATACTTACTGTAATTATACCCATCTAAACGACAATAACATAAAAATGTCATGATATATGTGGTTTTTACGATATGATTACAAAACCGTCTATATAATATTATTACCAAACATTTTGTACGATATCATTATATAACTATTTGTATTATATACTTACATTAAAATTTTGTACGATATGGTTACAAAACCGTTAATATAATATTATAACTAAAACCTTATGTACAATATTATAATAAAACTTTTTGTATTATATGATAACTTTTGTACAATATGATTACAAAAACTTTGAACAATTTGGTTACAGATCCTTTCATATAATCATATAAGAAACGATATTATTGCAAACTTTTTTATATTATACTCGTATGATTACTTTTGTACGATATTATTACAAAACCTTTTGAATGATACGACTTCAAAACCTTTTTTTACGATAAAATGTTAATTTCTGTATTGGTTTTTATCAAAAAAGTGGCACTATTTTCACTATAATGTTACACATAGATTCTACGATTTTGTGTTAGTATCTATTCCCTGGATAACTTCAATAGATGTGATTTACTTTAAGATGAATTCAATTTGTAAAATATATGATTGTCTTGGATATGTTTCTGATAAAGAATTAATCAAGCCCCCCCTTACTGCGATTTTGTAATCAATTAATAATATTATAGCATATTGTCGAGATATGCTTATTGATTTCATATTTGATATGGCTTTGAATGTTTTAACATTTAATGCTTAATAAGTATTATTTTATTGTTTTATGATTACATATATACTTATGATATGTAAAGAGTGTAAAACTTAAAAATTGAATTTTCTTTTACTTTTCCAGACATCCTATTTAGCTCAACTGTCACTAACATAAACGTGGTTTCGTAAAATCAGCTTCACGGAATTAATGTGTACATCGAAATGTGAATTATGCGGTGGATAAAAAATCGAACTGATACTCATGCCGCGAAAAAGTCCTCTGTTTTGCCCACTTAGTATGAAGAACAATTCACAAAGTGCAAGAAACCATCATGGGGTGTCACATTCTTGGAGATTTACACTTTTTGTGCTCGGATTATTATTATGTTTTTTCGCTCCGGACTATGTGGAAGCGGTGTTTACACCGCCTGCCGGTTGCACCAGCTCAACATGGATTTACCAAAACAACAAAGTGCAGAACATCTCCTGTAGGGGTCAGAACCTACTATCAGTGCCAACAGACGCCAAAGAAGGCAGCGATGTTATTAGGCTGTAAGTATTACAGGTCAAATGTTCAAAGCATCCAAACAAGTAAAGAAACTGATACCGAACTGCATGGATCCTGATCAGATTGCGCGGATGCGCAGGCTGGTCTAGATCTATGCTGGTCGCAAAACCCATTATGTTGGTTTTGTCGTAAATCGGCTCAAATCTGTTCGTAGTCATATTTAAAAAAGACAACTATTTTGCAAAGACACTAGTATAACCGTTATGTCACTGCAATTTAAATGGTGTGAAATAACAATATTCTGCGCTCATAACGTGATAAACAACTTGTGTACACATAACAAGAGTTTTTGTTGATAAAGTTCTTATGTTTGATTTCATGACTCATGTTCTTCAATTTAAGTTATTTTTCACTACATTTACCAAGGATCTATGTTACCTTTTCCCTTCATTCTTTCTGTCAACACTCACTCATTTTTTAAATTATTCACAAGGCTCTTCTTTTGAGAAAGACGTTACATATTAATTTGGCCAACTTTTATCCTACGAAGACCTTATTCATTGTGTGATTTTTTTTTGCGATTGAGTCATTTGGTTGATATGTTCTGATTTGTTGCTGTAGCGGACCGACCCTCTTAATGACATGTAGGGATAACAATTTAATATAAATTAATTACAACTTATTACCTGTTTCTGAAATCACTGTCTTTCACTAAAGGCCGTTTGTTTATTTTGCAACAGTCTCATACTTTGTGCACATTTATATTATTTCACTACTTTTCGATCATCTTTATTTATTCGTCACATAGTGATCGATTTTTCTCAGTGCACTGTTTATCTTTCAAGTTGAACAAAATGCCTTTTATTCTTAAGAAAAGCTAACACATTGTTTACTTTATACATGTATTACATGTATAAGGAAAGAAAATTCTATGTAATAATCAGTGGAAAGCAACGTTGTTAATTTTTAATCAAGTTCAACCGACGCATTATACTACAAACAAAAGTAGCAGGAAATGGCTTTTTAACAAAATGGTTTTGTTATTTCGGAAAATAATTATAGCGTTTCATAAAACTGAATTTATGGACTACACACTAATAAAAATATTATCAAAACTTGTTTTTACCCTATGTTTATTTATATTCTATTTATTCATATGACAACTATTTTATAAAAAAAAAAATAAACAATGACTTGTTTTGAATTTCATAAAAAAATCATTGTGAAATATTGTTTTTCAGTCAGTCATTATACAAAATAAGATAAGAGGCCGAAAAATTTCAGACCCGGATTAGTAAATGAGTGCATGGTGTATATAGACATTCTTGTGTATTAAAGCATTTTATGGACCGTTGGTACAAAACTAGCCCAAAGATCTTTTAGCCTACTATACCAATAATAAGGTTTATAAATATATCTCCAAACATTTGACATGCTGGTCGATAAATTGCATTTTAACAGTATATTATATGCAACGTTTAAACACAATACAAATTTTACAGGGCCATAGTGTAGACATTGCATTTTGGGGGTAAACATCCAAAACATGCTTTAGGATTGCCAAAATATTTGGCGAATAATCAATTTGATACCTATTTTTGTTATTTTCTTAAATTATCAAAAAGAGATCCTACATAAGAAGGATTATACCTCGTTTAATTGAAACTTAGGACATTCTAGTAAACCCAGTTCATAAGGAACTTGTGTGATCTTCCAAATCCGCTTAACTAATAATACCAAAAAAGATTAGAAAGTGCTTAACGATGGAACAGAGACCAAATTGAAGTTAAATCCCCCTTTACAAAAACACGATAATGCCTAATCATTTACTTAAATGTAGCTGTTTATTTAACACTGTATGTTTCTCCATTTGAATACATCAAAATTCTTCCGACATCTAAAAGTACTCAAAAAGAACTTTATAAAACATTTCTCTGGCAACCAAGATTTCTTATCTCAAAAACGGTCGTTGGATACAAATTTTGTATGGTCATGATCAAACTCAATCTCTATAATGTATTTCTAGAATATCAAAATTATTTCTATTGCACAATTCGAATTTTGAAGAAAATATCATCCATTTTTGTTCATAGTAACTTTTTAAGTTCAATGTATTCTTCCTTGAATTCGAAGTTGAAATGTTAAAAAGAAATGTTCTGTGTATTGAAGAAAGAGAAATAAAGTCGAAGTAAAACTTCCGCGGTATTTGAGCTCTTCCTGAACAAGAAATGGAAATGAAAATAGAAACCTGGCTTCTATATTCTATCTTAACGTTGTTCACCATCTTATTTTTACAATACAAACAAATTACCTTTTATCGCTGAACAAGTGGCTTTCCTCTTTTTAACAATTGACAAACATTCACATTCAAAATATATGTCAACTATTTATGGGTTCGCAAACAATCAAACAGAAATAAAAATACAGACTCAGTTTCATCGAGTCTGTTAATGGTGCAGTATTTCTTACGCACCATAGCACCGGCTTAAGCTCAACTTAATCTTCAACAAGTATTGAAAATAATGATCCCGGCGGAAGAAACAAGGAAAAGGAAATATTTTAAAACTGCTACCCACAAAAAATATAAATAACAACATCGAAATGACAATTAATTAATAATGTTTTGATCTTTTTAAAATGTGTAATTCAAATTCAATTACAAACAGATGGGAAAATAGTCCAAATTCTGTTTAAACATTGGGCAATAAAAGTTTCCTATAGTGCCACATAAATATCCCATAAAATATACTCGGGTCAAGTATGTCTAACTAGGCCGGTAACTCAGTAGGAAATCTGTCGTCGGGAATGATAGATAATCGAACAGGTAATCGTTAAAAGGAATCAGAATGTACGGAAGATTCACATCAATCGGAAGAAATAAATATGTTGCTTTTTTTTTGTAGCGTCGTCTTTTGTGCGCTCCATTACTTTGTTAATACGCGTTCATTTTTTTTACAGCGTTCTTTCATAAACGATAGCCATAACTTTTAGATCACTTGTCAAAGGCAAAAACTGAAATTGTCCTCGATAATATTTTATGTATAAAAAAGTATTCAGTATCAATATTTGACAAGGATTGTTTTGTTGTCCCATCTTTTGGTCCACTTTTGCAACAACGTACGGTAATTACATTCAGGGGGCAAATCAATACGTTTAGTGTTAACGTTCGAATGGAACAATTTCAAATCATACTCCAAAGCTTTCTGAAAACGATATCGGGACAAAAAAAAATAAACAAGAAAGGTTGAATCAAATCAATAAAGATATCATTTGCGTTTAATAAATAATTAAACATATTGTACATAACTAAGTGAACAGTTTAATGCTATTCGTCAAACCAATAAACAACTATTTGAACAGTTGGACTAAGGCCTGATTTCTCTTGGTGAAAAAACGAGATAACGCTCTATGTGAACGTTTATAGCCATAATGTAACATGTTACATGTCATATATGAAACAGATAGCACAGTTTTGTTTTTTTCCTCAATATATTTAAATCGAACGTAGTCCGCTATTTAACGAAAAGGTATAAAAAAATGAAAGAAATAAGAATAGTTGAATAACTGAGTTAATGGTAACGATAAAGCATGACATTCCGTTTATAATGCAACACAATTAACTATAGAAAGCTTATTGACATATCTGAAATTAAATAAAGTTAATGTAATGGACGATTGACCTAAAACTGTTGAGATAGGGATGTATCCTTGACTAAGATATATAGTTTATGTACCATGAAGCCTTGTGCTTTGTTGATAATAAATCAAACCATATAATTTTCTAATTATTATATTTGAATTGAAATTACTCAGTGTCCTTCAATTGTATGATTTGCAAAATTATGCAAAATTATATTTGTCATAATTCAAGAAGGCAATTTGAGTGGCATAGTTGATATTGGTAAATGATTTATTCTATTTAACAACATATATATAACATACGTGCATGTAAATGAAAACAAATCTATTTACTGTACACATGCAATGTATAATAGAATATCGGCACATTCTGACATTGAGAATCAACGAACTTGTTCTTCATAACTGAAATAAACAGGTGCTCTCTTAATAGACCATTTGCAGTACGACAGTTCCCAATGTCATTAATATGCGGTAATTACGTGGGTTAGTCAGTTCAAGTTTTTCACGCGGCTTCCCCCTTAATCGAATAATTTTTTTTGGAAATTGTCACTCTGAAAGCTATCGCAGATCGGTCATTATTTGCAGGTCGACTGTTTCCTTCTTTGTGAAGAACAGCGGTCTGTAGACAATTTATGTGTCAAATATATCAATAACATCTAAAACTTTGACGAATATAGCACAATTCAAACTTACGTACAATCATAAATACTGCCATAGGTCTTTGTTCTGTGTAATAAAGTATTTAATATAGTTGGAGCTTATACAAAATTTAAACATAAAAATACCGTTATTAAATTATAATAAGTTTTTGTTTGTTATTTGGGCTATGACACAAATTTCTTACTTGATTTACGGAATCAGATCAGCTAATCAGATCGTCTTATTTGAATTTAAAAAAGAAAAGAAATACAAATTTTAACAGTAAATGTTTTATTTACAATGATGAATACACGTTGTCAGAGTATGATGACAGTTTTAAAAATAAAATGCTAAAAGTCTCTTGTAATCATACAACAGATAACAAAGCTATGTCAGAGATATCTATACATAAAGATGAACAAAATCTTTCATAATATTGTGTTGTTTGTTTGTTTGTTGTTTTATTTGTTTCTTCTTTGGTGGGGGTAGGTGGGGGTCTAGTTGGTTTATTTCAAATTATCGGTCGACTCTAAGAAGCTGCCAAATTACGAATGTATGTATAATATGGAACAAATATATGTAAATACATATAATTGATGCAACTTTTGACAGTATATAGCGGACTCTATAAAGGAAATGGCGTAGACTATGACAAATGAAAGCTTCGTATTCGATTTTAAATAGTCTACAAAACTCGTCTGCTCTCTCGTAGTCTGAGCATTTTATATAGAAAAGATGGAATCATGATTAAATGTGATGACGGCAGGACTAAGATACTAACTTACATGTGGCCTACAAGCCAGCTTGCCTTGATGTTTGGTTAATTTTAGTATGCAAAGACAAAGAAGAAAGCAAGACTGTTCCGTTATTATCCCTTTGATGTTTTTTCTCTTTTCTGATTTGCAAGTAAAACAGTATTTGCAAACTCTATTTTAAGACAGTCTAAGTTTACTTCATACTAGCAATCGATGAGAATTCATTCACAATTTTGACCAGGAGTGAAAATAAACATGACCTTTTGAATGGTATTGTTTTGCTATTTATCTGTATAAACGGAACCTCGTTGGTGGTGCGAGAATTTGTACATTTATGACTTTGTATATGGTCAAACTTAGCAGAACAAACAATACATAAATACATATGTTACAATATTGTAAGTCTAGTTGTTATATTACATTAAAGGGTAACCCACTGTTGAACTTATGTGTGTTGTTCACACGGACTATTTCTCAATCTAGTTATATTTGCCATCTGTCAATATAACATTTTATAATCCGTTTTCATTCTAATCGAAAACTGCCGAAAGTGTATTATTTTCATTAACTGAAAAGCCTTTTAGAAATTGACTACAAAACGGAACTCTTAATATCTCTGAAGAAAGCTGAAAAAGAATGATCATTAAATCATAGTGAAAAAAGTGAAAAGAAAAAAAAACGTGCAAAATGAAAATAACTTTAGGAGACCAAGGCAATCGCTTGAACTCGAAATTGTCATATTGTTTGTACAATTTTGTTGTTGGATATGTAGGCCTGACTTGTTCAAGGAAATGATAGCTCAGTGGCGAGGAAAGCGGCCATAATAAATTTCAATGTTTGATGTCGAGCAATATGAAGTATGTAAATTCGATTGTGGGCTGTTATTTGACTCCTTGAGATGTTTACATAAAAATCAAGTACACCCAAAGTCAACATGGATATGCTTAATTGATGTTGAAACTTAATTAATATTTGACAACCTAACCGTCATTTCACATTTTCAAGCCCGTGGTGACTTTATGCCTCATTAAAAAAGAATATAATACATCACTTGTTAACCATCAGAGAATAAATACATAAATATAAACCGATATTGATTTGATCATCGATCAATTGACATGATATGCTAGAACGCGCAATGAAAATGAGAACATGCAGTCAGTGTGACATTCAAATCTGTTGACATCGAGTGTATGACGTCATTGATTTCTTCTGTATTCACATCACGGCTAAAGCCGTGTTCGCACGTGATTATAATTCAAAAATATGTGTAGTAAAAAGCTATGAATAATATCATTATATGCTCACCTTTAAAACTGTACAGCAAAATGTTAATGCTGTTTTTCCCAGGTTTAATATTATGCCCGGTTTACGTGATTGAATTTGTAAGTCAATAATTTTAGGAGCATGATTTCTTTCATGAAGTCTTATTAATATCATTTGTTAAAAGAGACTTGGGACTTTAATCTACATCTTCAAAAGGGTAGCTTTCTCAGTTCATTTTCATATCCTAGATTGGAAGCACAGTTTTTGACAGTAAGAGCCCGTCTCTATCCTTTAACATAAATGAATTTAGCACTATTATAACCATTGACAAACATAATTATTAAAGATCTAGTCTAATTTATGAGGAAGTAGAACATGTTACAAAGAAAGGTGCAGTTCGTAAATAATCAATGAAATTTTGCAGAACTACAAAATCTACAATGTTTCCATCATACACTGTTAGTAAATTGTGTCAATTTTAAAAAAAGGGTCATTAGATCTACTTGAGTAATTTATTTGTTAAAGTTTAGTGGCATTACTTGAATGATTTATTAGTTAAAGATAATACATGTATATAATACCAACAGATATTTGAAGACATGATATCAAAATATATTAATGTAAAAGAATGCAAGTAATGTAGAAAAAGAATAACAAAAGTTAATGTATTTATATTTATAATGAGTTTGATTCACTTGTAAAAAGACAATTTTAGTAAGTTACCAAGTACCAATCAATTTTCATGTCTGTATCTTGTTTGACCTGATATAAGGCAATGCCATATCTTTCTGCGTACTGCAGTGTGTTGTCCTTCTTAAATTTGGAGTTTGCTTTAATTCTGAGGATTGGTGCCATTTATAATGTTGCTGTTCCTTATGATTCAATTGTTTTGTTTGCTGTTTTGGGGGCAAAAAATGACCACAAATTGTGAAAAGGATTCCCCTCTTTGCCCCCTTTCCTTTTTTGCCACAATTTCTTGTGTTAACTTGAAAATTGAGACTTATAAAATTTGTCAACAGCTCTTGATATATAAAGATAAAAATTATGATACTTATTTTCAGCTGTAGTTGATAAACAACCTTTTATGCTTTTATATGACAATGATACAATATTTCTTTCATTTGTTCCCTAATGTAATCAATAGTACTACATTTGTATAAGGATATGATGTGTCAACCTTGTGACAATTCCTTGCTGTAAAAAAAAATCATGAATCTCACATCTCATGCATTTTTCAGGCTTTAAATTTTGAAATTTCCTTCTTCTTTTTTTTAAATTGGTACATGTATGTTGTTCTGTTTACATGATAAAATCTACATTATGTTCAAAATAATTGTTCTTTCTTCTTTTTTCAGTGATCTTGCAGACAACCTAATTTCAAACCTGTCAAACAATGAATTTCAGTATTTTACCAACTTATTAGATTTGTAAGTATCTATGTTTTATATACTTGTTAACATATATTCAATTATAATTTTATATTAAATTGGTGAAATACAAAATAAGTACTTTTTTCAAATTTATGGAAATAGTATTAAAACTGAAAATATGTGTCCAAATAAGATTATCATAATGACATATATTTACATTACAATTTTTTGTTTTGTCTTTAAATTCTTTAGCACAAAAGCTGTTATTTAATGATGTTTGGGACATTGTATAGTAATAAGTGAGTGATGTAATCAAAATGATACAATCAGCACCCTCCCTACTTCACCCCCTATTTCCTCCCACTTTTTAAAGGCCTGTAAATTAGGGACAGTTACATTGTTAATACTACTATCGTCACTTTTATAAATACCACTGCATTTTTCCACATAATTAAAGTCAATAGTTTTGCCACTAAAACAAAGCAATCTAATTGAACTGATAATGCAATGAAATTTTGACTCATTTCCCAAACCATATCCCCCACAATGCATGGTCAACAGTTGATTGGTGCTTAATGTCAAATTGGTTAAGTTTGAAATTTCGCAGTCTTCACTGACAAAAAAAAACAACAGAAAACAATGAGCTAAGGTTCTAATATTGTAGTATTTCACTTTAAAGTTAAAGAAAATGATTCTGTGAAAACCAAAGATTGCGTTTTGAAATTGTAAATCTCGAAATCTTGTAGCAATGAACAAACGTGAAGCTCAGAAGTTAAAAAGACAGACATATATTCACTCTGCATGGAGCATTCAATATCTTTTACAAAATTCTAAGATTATGCATATTGCATAAATTATGTAAAATAAATGTTTAGTTAGAATTATGTATAAAAAACGCTAAAAAATAGTTTTTATTTCATTTACCATTTTACCCTTTTTTAAATTTCAGAGATTTATCGAATAACAAGATTTCTGTTTTTGATCTTGACACTTTCACCAACTTGACGAACCTCCAGTTTTTGTAAGTAATTTATTTAGTGATTGTTTGTTTGGTGCGGGCACCTTATTTGGATTGGTATGATAGTAATGCTCTCTGTTCTTTTTGCCGCAATGCTTGGGTTGGTGTACAGGATTTTCTTACCAAAAATATTATTTATTTTATTTTGTAGAGAACCATTCCGGATAAATTTTAGTATGAGATAATTATCAATCTAATACTGTCAACATAATTAAATGTTTTAGCATCAGTTTAAGGGTAATAAGGGATAAAAGTGATCTTTAACTCTTGGAATAAAAAGCCGAGTTCTGTAGTTAAATTCTGTTTTATTAGAAAGTTTTTTTTTATAATTTGCGTATATTTTGATGTTTTGTTTGTAGTTGTTTTGGGGTTTTTTTCTTTTATTTTTATTGACACATAATTAAATGCATATACTTTTTTTTGAGAAATGAATAATTAACAAAAAGGCAGAATAGTCAAATGAGGCCCACATGGAAGATCTGAAACCAAATGTGTAAGCGTCATTAAATAAAGTTGTTACTTACTTGCTTACTTACTATAACTGATTACACTATTACATATTTATAGGTTTATAAATTACAAATTGCCTATTATTATGATACTGTTTTTCTTTATTTATTTTATTTCCACATGATTCTGTAGATGATATTCTGTCATTTTTGCATGTTTTAGATGTAGTGGGAAAAATATAGGCCAATTTAGGCGAGATTGAATTGATAGCAGTAGCTGAGCTTATGTTTGTAGTGGTTGTTCACTGAAGTTCATGTTTGTTTCTGGCAAATAAAAAATCTGCATTAGATAATACTGTGTGCAGAGGGGGACAAGGGTTAAAGTGGTAGTTGGGTTTGAGACTGGAACCATTTGACACCAGAATTTTAAAGATCCAATAATTGCCTGTAATATCAGTGTAAACATTATGAATTAATCATCATAAAAAGTTTTTATTGTAAGGATTATTTGAGGGCAGTTTTCAAATGCTTAGTTCAAATATATTCTAATTTTACTTCATGATATTGATTAATACCTTTTATAAGTGAAAAAGATTACATTACCAAAACTTGAAATAGAAGTAGAATGAATACTAATGAAATTAAATGAAATTAAAAGTTGCTAAATTCTAGTGTCAAATTCAGTCTATGTATTTGCTCCTACCCATCAATCCTTATTAAAGAGCCGCGTCACAACAATACCAACGCAATGCGTTTGCGACCAGCATGGATCCGGACCAGCTTGATCAGAAACCATGCTGTTTGCTTACAAACCCTATTACAAGTAGAGAAACTGATAGCGAACAGCATGGATCCTGATGTGCAGGCTGGTCTGGATCCATGCTGGTCGCAAACGCACTATGTTGTTTTTGTCGTGACGTGACTCATTTTTATTTTTTTATGACACCCTTTGTCTGTCTGTTCAACTTGTTTGTTTGTTTGTCTCTGACCATGTGTTGATCATGTCTGTACATTGTAGGAACTTGGCGGGGAACAATCTTAGTACTTTACCCTCAGGAACTTTCACATCCATCTCTGTTACAACATTGTAAGTATTTCTCATACATGTTCATGTGTTTCACATCACAGAAAAATTATAATCAATATCTGTCGTGTATTTTTGAGTAATTTTCACGTATTTATGACAAGTTTTTGAGTATTTTTTCACAAATTAATGAGGAGCTTGTAGTAGAAATTTTCACAAAATGTGTGTGTGTTTTTTTTAAAAGTAATTTTCACTAATATTTCAGTTAAATTTACACTTTTTGATGGTTGGGTTTCAGTATTATTTGGAGTTGGTTTTTGTACAGTATTTTGAATGTAGTCTTACCTTATAAGGAGTGATTGAGTAAACTTTAACGAATTGGGAGCACTGAGGTATTTTTCATATTTTTTTTAGAGATATTAACTTCTTTTGATATTTTTTGGGGGAAATTTCATGATATTGATTTTTGTGATTAATTTTCAAAATAAATACAAATAATTTGAGACTGAAGTTTTCATTTTCATTGCATTATATAGGTATTTTACAAGAAAAAAAAATAGAATACATAGTTATATTATGATACATTAAGGAAATTAAAATACATAATAACATAAGATTATAAGATGAATTTTGTTGAGAACTGGTGTGAAATATCATTTAAGTACATAAATGTCATTAAAACATACTTGTAATTGCATGTGAGGTAACATTTTTATAAAAAAATGTTTAGTAAAGTATAGATTATAATCAGCTTTGTATTAAATTGTTTAATTTATTAGTCTTTTAATTTGTGCTTTAATCAGAGCTTTGTAGATAATATCATTGGATTGGTGCAAAATAGTTGTATTTTTATCATTATGTCAGTTTTGAGTTACAACAATTTGGCACCAAGTCTGTGACATATCAAGTAGATAATTGCATTACGCAACACCTGCATTATTATATTATCTTAGAGTTTTACGCTTCATAAATGATACATGATTAATTACGTTTTTTTGTACAACATGACAAACTGGATTTTGTCAGTAAGATATTAATCATATCACTCACTGTACAGTTGTATATCACTCACTGAAAAAAAAAAAAAAAATTATTAATCATTTATCATATGAAATTTTAGTTAATTACTTAGCGAAAATCACTGGGGTTTTTTTTTTCATATATATTTAATTAAACACACCTAACTTTATTTTAACATATGTATTTCTGTATTGTTACTATACGACATGCAAAAAGAATTGAGAATGTGTATTTTTTCACAGCAATGTCTCAAAGAACCCACACTTGGTATTTGGTCGCAGGAGATCAACAACATTACGTGTTTTGTATGTTTTCCAGTAGTTAGACTCTTTTTCTTCCTTTTTTTTCTCTGTTTCTGTCAAACTAAAAGTATCGTTTTGTTTCTGTTGAATGTAATCTACAATTAATTAATTTGGGTAACATTTTTTTAATTATACAAAAGTAACCTTAAACTTTAAAAAAAAAAATTATTCCAGTTTAAGCTTGTATGTTTCGAGAAAAAAAGTTTGAGCTGAATCGTCAGTGTCGTTGACATTGTCATCGTGCAATAACTTAAATGTAGCCGATTGTTCAAATATTTCAAAAGGTATCAATCTCAAACCTGCTTATAATATGACAAGGTGCAGTTGTTAGACAAGGGGCATAATTCTGAAATGCTTACTTTTGGAGTTGGTCTCCTCTACAACTTTGTCATAATTGGTTAATTTTATAATAGACAAGTGTTAACAGCGCATATGGTGCTCTTGTTATATTATTTAAAATCAAAATGACTTTAGTCTTTCTGGTTGAATCATGAAGTCGAGATGTCTAATTTTAATATTAGAAGTAATTACTGTAATTAATCTCTGTTTTACAATTGGTCTTAAAATAAGTTTAATACTTTATTTTAAAATGATAAGAAATAAAAACAGAATTTGATGTCTGAAATGACATTTTTTTCTCCTAAAGTAATAATTATATGCACATGTGTATATATAAAGATATTGGTCTTTTTGGTAAACAATATGTCAAAATAAGTGTCATGTGCATGTAACTCTGCTTCTATATATCATGTACTCTATTTTCTCTGTATGTAATACAACTAATGGAATCAACATTTAAAGTCTTTATGTTTTTATATGTTTTTTTTTTACAACAAATGGATTTTTGAGATGTACAATATAAATCATATACACTTTATCTTTAATTGTATTTTATAACTTCAAAGAAGATCCTTAGATATTTATCCTTTTAGTGTGAAAAGTATAAAATCTAGAACTTTACCAATATATATTATTCTCCCAGTTTTGAAAAGGTTTTTGTGCCACTTCCTATTATAGTTATGAATAAGTAAAGCAAACATAATATAAGACTTATAGAAACTCATTATATTGATTTCACATTTAAGAATTAAAAGGAACTCCACTGAGGTCCACTATTATTACCTAAAAAAATAAAATTAACATTTCATTAATCAGCTGGGGCACTTGAAACAGGAAGATATGCAATTAGATAATTAAGAAATACTAGTATACTTGGAACAGATTGAAATTAGTATTCTGTGGTGTTTCTTTTGAGCAAATGATCTGAACTTTGCCTGCAAGTTATTGGTCTAGACCTTCAGCCAATGGAAAAATTTATTACAAGAAATTATTTTCTGGCTGTCATGTCCAAAAAACGTCAGTGGAGACCTTTTTAATTAAAAAAAATGATATTGTTGTAAACTTGTAATAGTATTGTATTATATGGTACATTGTAATTGTAAATGAATTGGTCAGAATATTTATTTCAAATCATCCATATGGCAAATACACTGCCAAAATCTTTTTTATGTAAGATATTACAATGAAAGTTTTAAAATGGAGTAATCCAGAGGTGGGTCTAACTGCACAAATGATCTAATACCCGGTATATATGTATTCTGTTATGACTCCATTTCTGAATAACAATGCAGATGGAAATTATTGTATTGCAGATTATAGCACATTATACCATAGTATTTCTTACCTTTTCTCGGGGAAAATGAATTTCGTTATCATCTACAGTCTTTAACTGAAGATATATATTTATTGAAAGGGTCTTAAGTTTGTCCGAAAGTTAGTTATACGTCCTAGGACTTAGGATACACTTAGGACTTTCTATAAAACGCAGTCCATGTTTCAGGAGTTAAAGGGTTACCACTAGTAACATGTATTTGACGGCAGGATTGGAGTTCCTGTACCTGTATTTCAGATCTAATACATTCTTCACTATCATAACTTTTATATGTTTTCTGTGTTTAGTATGATACACTTTAATATTATATTATATATTGTTTACAGCTCTCTGCAACTTTTTCTTTTACAGAATCAATACAGAATTAAAATATTTTTTGAACTTCACCATATTTATATATTTTATCTGTAATCTATATTAAAGTTAAAAATACATGTACATTATTTTAGGCTGTAATAGATTATTATTTATAGCATTTATTTATTATAAATAATGACAATAAAATTTCAAAATACATTCTTAGTTGTAAACTTTCCTTATTTATACTGTTATACTTTTTAAATGCACTTTTGTTTGCTTAAAGTCAATTAAGTTGCTATATTTACATTCATTTTCTTTTTAAAAAACATTTATTAGTTGTAACACTATTATTTTTTCCTTTCAAAAATCATGTAAATGACTTAACCCTTGAAGTGCTGGAACTGAAAGTGTTAAGCTTTTGCCTACCAGTATAGAGTCAGGCCACCCTGTACATCCATGCAATCTGACCAGGCTCTATACTGTTGGCTGACAAACTTTAAGTATTCAAATAAAATATCCCTAAAATTGATAATGGACAGTCCCAAAAATGGAAGTGGGGCAACAAGTCCATTTAAAAGTTCAGGGTTAATATATATATAAATATATTTTACAATTTCAGAGATCTTAGCTCCATAAATCTACAAAGTGTTGACAGAGATCATTTCAAAAATCTTGTAAACCTTGAAGAACTGTAAGTATAGATATTAGTTACGTGTCACAATTCTCCATAAAAAATAACATTACAAACATACATTACATTAATAATTCTTGAAATTGGTCAATGATTTTTTATTTGACCAACACTAAAGGTCATATAATAACTGTCAAACTGAACTGCCCGGCACCTAAGTAGAATCACTGATGTTCAGTAAGCTAGATAAGTGCAATTATAACTATGTCATCAGGCAGCTTAAAGCAGCACGCCTCCAGATTCATGTTAATTTTCAAATAATGTGAGGTGAACAAGTAAAGTAATTTACATATTGCAATCGGCACTTGTAACAATCCACAAAAAATAGCAAAAAGTGGTCAACATATGCAAAAACAGCCCTTACTGCGTTAGTAATGCAGTAGATTAGATAAAATTGTGCAAAATCAGTGTTAAACCACACATTATAACGTGTAAAATATAACTTGGATTGAATGTTTTTACCTTTCTTAAAAGTTTAGTGCATTTTTTTCAATATTGATTATCTTGAAATATTTTGGCTCATCTGGAGATGTGCAGCTTTAAGCTGGTTATATGCAAGTACTGAACTGAATCTGCATGATTTTTACAGGGTGAAGTCAGTTGACTACATAATTATTCATATAAGATGATAAAACATTTGTTACCATTCCTATCTCCCTGCAGTCAATATCCTTAGAAATATACAATGTATGTATACTACTTGTTAGGACGTCCTCTAAAACCTCAAAAAGTCTCCCTAATTTAAGGCGTATGTCCTCTTTTCAACAGTAGGAAGTGAATAATTTCTTTTCTTTACCCTAACAACTCAATTGTTACTTGAAATATACACTAAAATAAAATGTAATAAAGTGTTTACCTTTATTTTTCAGTTACCTGTCACACAACAATTTGAGTATATTGGAGCAGCATTTGTTTAAAGATCTCCAGTCTCTAAGACTGATGTAAGTAAAGTCTTTACCTTTCTGTATACTTGTAGTCGGTTGTACCAACTTGCCATTAGTTAACCCACAAGTCTGCATATCCCTGAAGTCACAAAGAACTATTTCAAATTCTAAGCTAGGCAAGTAACAAGAGTGAGACTAAAAAAAGGATTGGAGCACCACACTAAATACCGTATTTCGGTATATACCGGGCAAGGCGCTTGTATCATATAATGCTAAAATATTGCCTTTCTATCCAACAGAATGAACTTTATTATGTCTAATTCATCTTTTCACACCGATTTAAGTATGATAATCAATGAAAAATGTAAAAATCGGCGAAAAAAAACTATATTTGTCTATTTTATGATCATGATTTCTGCAAGCGTCTAGAGGTACTGCTCCAATCCTGTATTGAGTTAGATCTGTTTGTTACAACATTTAGAAGAGTGTGCATTCTGGTTATGTCCCTTAGTTGTTATTGTGTCTTTGATCTTACAATATCATTAATTAATAATGTTATACCTGTAACCTGCTACAACTAAAAGTGATCAGCCTTTGCCACCAGTGTAAAGCTAGGCCAGCCTGCACATCCATACAGTCTGACCAGGCTCTATACTGTTGGTTACCCAGTTTTTCTATTTTGATATTTGAATCCCGATAATCTCTGAGTGGACGGCTTAACTGACCCATGACTCAAACCCAGCAGGTAATGGGTAGAGGTTTTAATTCTTTTACCATTATACATGTATACTTTTTTCTTTCAGATTCTTTTAGAGGATGTTAAAAACATTGAATTATCTTAAATAGAATTGTTCTAGTTTTGTATTTCCCTTTTTTTCTTTTGGTAGTTTATATTTTTTCTCATCAATCATACACATGTCACCATTATCTTTTAAGTGTTTAAAATCATGACTGTATTATTATGTCACCTTTAATTGGCATGTTTTAGTCAAGGGGCTAAGATTTTATATCATGCTAAAAAGTATGTGTCAGTGATTTTTTTAATTTCACACTAAATTAGAAGAACCAAATATTTCAGAAGTAATATTTACTGAACTATAGCCGCAACCTTCAGAAAGTATATAAATGACTATTAAATGTTCAAGGCATGTTTATGCAGTATGGTTATAATCTATCAAATTTGCCAATTTTCTTGGCTGTCATTTGTTGTTTTGTTCTGTAATAATTGATTAAGTGTCACAGGGTCTCTTTAAGCCTGATATGTTTAAAGACTGGTACCAAATACGCCCTGGTTAATCGCCTTACTTTTGTCAACGTACCTTTGTTACCACACTCAGCTTTGGACACAGTCCAATAATATTTGTTAAATACTTGATAAGTAATCTTTTTAAAAAAATTCTGCTCAATATTATTTGGACTATGTTTTCCAGTGCATACTAAATGTTAATGCTATATAAATGGTTTAAATTATTGGTAGGGAAAGAAATGTAATATAAAATGTTCTTTAAATTTCAATGTTAAGATTCCTCATTTCTCCTATCCTGTACAAATATTAATTTTTTTTCTTTACAATTCCTTTGTAAAAAAAAAAAATCAACACAAAAAATCAGCAATGCAATGACACTATTTTAAAACCTGATCAAAAGTGGGCTGTAGTATTTTTATAAGTCAAAATCAGTTATTTTATAGGAAATCATTAGGTGTACGTGTACATAACATGGCTCAAATTTCAAGTTAATGCCCTTGCAGGAAGATCATTTTAATTGGTAATTAACAGATAATTATTTTGTTAAAGTATTGATTTAAAAAACATGATGAATACAGAGAAAATGACCCTAAAAAATGCATTTACTTATACCAATATTTAATTTATCAACATCTATCATCGGGGGTTTTATTTGCTGAGCTGGCTGAGGCTGCTGAATTCCTGAAACGAACTTTTCCAACTCCCAGTTTTGGAACAGTACATTATTAATTATAGAGATATCAATATCAAAAGTTAGGCAGCCAACAGTTTAGAGCCTGGCCTAAGTCTAAACCGGTAATAAAGGCTGAACTCACTTTCTGTTCAAGCAGGCATATGATTAATATATAATTATACTTTCCAATTTGAAAATTAAAAAAGATTCAATACAACCCAATAAATCAAGCAGATATAGGTTGTGATACATTTTACTGAACAATACAAGAATATATTTGGACAAGTACACAGCTTGAAAAGTCGTGTCGGCTTGACAGATAGAAAGATAGCTAGTTGAAAGAAAAACTAAAAAAACTGTGCTCTTCAATATTGGAAGAATAAAAAGTATCTATCTATATTTTGAAATTATTTCCTATGTCAGTGATACTATAATTTGTCAATTTACTAGTGATTCTTATGTGACGGACCATAAACCACAAAACCGTTTTTGTAACTTAGATATAACATTTCACCATAATAATTTGATTATATAAAATGATAAAAGATTACACGATATAAACTTGACAAAAGTGCTGAGTCATTGTGTCAATTTGGTTATCTTTTCGTTTCCGTAACATTCTTTTCAATCTTTTCTTTTCAGTTAATACCTTGATAAAATTTCAGTAAAATAGAGATAACTTATTATAATATTAGGAATAAGTAATTATTGAGTACAAAGTATAATGATATACCTACCTGATATAAAAGGTAAATCAGGTGTACAAGATAATTAAATTATTGGTATATAAGATTAAATTTCAAATAAACTGAAACACGATCAAGTCAGCAGTGTGCCTGTGTAACTTGATTACTTGAATTATTTCTGCAGTTTTGAATTTGAAATTATTCATATAAGCTTAATTGAGAAACTTTGACACTAAAATTACAGATTCATATAACATGTAATATAAGAAATCAATCTTGGATTAACTTATATTTGGCCGATAATGGAAAATCCCAAAAACCTTGACTGTCAGCCTTGAGTTAAAGACTTTGTTTGTTTTTCAATCCTTTCTTTCTCTACTTCTTTCTATCTAAAGTTTTACATTGCAGTTAATTAAGTCAGATTGTTTTTTTCTATGAAGGGATAGATTACATAATTTGTGACCTTAGTGCAGTAGGAGGGTTAAGTCCTTCTGAATTTAATAGGAGTTAACCAGTTATTGCACTAAGGTGACGATATAAACATTCATGACATTACAAGGCCTGGCTAAAGTTTGCCAGTAGATGTGTTGCCAATAGCAACAACTTAAGATGGATTTTTATTTTTCAGTGATTTATCATGGAATGACATTACTGACTTAGACAATGACAAAGTATACAAAGGTTGTAGTGGTTTAGAAGCTATGTAAGTGTACACAACTCAAATCTTGACTCTGAAATATACTTTATGTACATATATATACCTCCACTATGCCTTACAAAATAACCCAAACCTTCTTGTGATCAGACACAAAATATGTGTATTTTTTTTCTGCTTAACCAGGGTAGCTTTCAGTAACATTTCTTTTATTTAATGGATATGAATATTTTAGTATTGAATTAAATGGAAAAGTTAAATAAAATGGTATGAAAGAAGCCTTTGTCACTTACATATACTACTTTATTTGATAAGTCCCATAAATTTAAAACTAAAATAAAACAGTATTCAATTTATCACACACATACTTCATAAATAAAAAAAAAAAGGGAACTACTTGTTCGTCACACAGTGTAAGAATACATTCATGGTTAAGTGGCTCATTTGCATATAATATGACATGTGACATGAATTTTGAATTAAGCTGTAAGAAGCAGTTGTATTGTATGTGATAAATTCTTCTATTATTCTTTGTTTTTAAGCATTATTTTCAATCTTTTTTTTTTAAATTTATTTTGCTGCTGATAAGTTGTTTTTGCATTATTTATTCCGCTTTTGGTTTGAGATAAAAGATATGGAAGAAGATACCATGATAATAAAGAAATAAAGATCTTAGTTATGTGATGATTGTCATGATGTCATCATATTATACCAGTGCCATTTTTGCGACTTCGTAAAAATGGTATTGCACTGCAGTGCATATATTTTTACATCACCTCAATTGCGTTGTACGAACATTATAAGCATTAAGATGCGCTTAATGTAAGCCTCATATTATAGGCACATCAATGAAAATTGGTTCTGTTTCACTTTATTTTTGGCATGTGATAAATAAGTTTGTTACTAAATTTATTGAACTTATCAAATAAAGTAATATTATGCTCGCCAGAGACTAACTTATTGTTTGCTTTTTATGATAATTTAAGTGAAAATACCAAAAAACAAACACCAATCATTTTTATACACATAAGAACTTAACTAATACATGTATAACCTTTAAATAAAATGAGGTGAATAAAAGAAAGCTTCTAAAATGATTGTTTTACAAGAAGTTAGGTAGAATACCAAAACAATATCATTTAGAATACCAAAAAATTACATTTGCAATACAAAAAGCACCATTTAGAATACCAGAAAATACCATTTACTTTACAAAATATACCATTTTGGATACCCAAACAAAATGCCATTTACAATACCAAAATATATCATTTAGAATACCAAAAAAATACCATTTAGAATACAAAAAGATAACATTTAGAATACCAAAAAATACCATTTAGAATGCCAAAATACCATTTAGAATACCAAAAAATACCATTTAGAATACCAAAAACAAAAAGTACCATTTAGAAGACCAAGAAATTTAAAATACCAAAAAATACCATTTAGAATACCAAAAAATACCATTTAAAATATCAAAAAGACCCATTTAGAATACCAAAATACCATTTGCAACAATAATATAAAAATAATTAAGGGATAGATTCCTCAGCAACAAGCTTAAGCCTTCTTGATATGGAATGCAAGTTTGACCCATATCATTTTAGACTTGCATATCTAAAAAATACATATATTCATTTTGAAACTTTTCCTTAACTTGATTGTACAACAAGTTCTCACAAATTAAAAAAAGACTTTTGAGACTTGTTTCTGAACTAGTATCAGTATAGAAAGAAAACTTAGTCATGACCCTAACATAGTAACAGTCAGTAATCATTCATCATTATCTCTGTTACTTTAAACACTATATATTCTAATGCTACAAACATTTAGTAGGCTTGCTTAAATCCAGACTTTTGTGGTTATGGCTGACTGGTCAACATTACACAGGCTACAATCTCAAAGTTGTCATACTTGAATTCATGAGAGGCAACAACAAACTAATTGTTGTTTTATTTTGTTGTTTTATTTGTGTATCACATTTCTTCCTCCTATCAATGTAACTATGATTTTAATAACTTTTTTTATTTGTTTGTTTTGTTAGGAAGAAAAGTTATACAGGACTTTCCTTTTTGTTGACTGTTTTCTCTCCATTATCTGTCTTATTTACTCATTTGTTTATTCATTTATTTGTCTCATTTGTTTTTTCATTTATTTGTTTATTTGTTTATCTATTTATTTAACCTATCCACTTCTTTCTTTTGCAAGTCATGAAAATTATAGTGATAGTTCATATATAAAAAATTATGTCAGATGCATCCATTTGTTCTTTGGGTTACAATTGTTTGTTCATGATAAGTTAGCATAATTTTATGCAATAAACATATTTGTGTAAGAGATTATTTCATTGGATGTTAGTTACATTGTTCACTTGGTCCATTCTTGTTGCAAGGATAAACAATCAAACATGCATACAGATATATCTATGTAAAGGCATGTAATTCATACAGAGTCCAAAAATAAAGGAAATAGTGGGTTGAAATTTTTTATGCTTCCCAGAATTTTTTTGGTTGCCGACATAATAATGGATTTATCCTTCTGTCTTTCCATCCTTATTTTATCTTTTATTATCTCATCTCTTTTATAATTTCTTCTGTTATCTCATCTCTTCTGTTATCTCCTCTGTTATCTCATCTCTTCTGTTATCTCATCTCTTCTGTTATCTCATCTCTTCTGTTATCTCCTCTGTTATCTCATCTCTTCTGTTATCTCATTTCTTCTGTTATCTCATCTCTTCTGTTATCTCCTCTGTTATCTCCTCTGTTATCTCATCTCTTCTGTTATCTCATATCTTCTGTTATCTCATCTCTTCTGTTATCTCATCTCTTCTGTTTTATCATATCTTCTGTTATCTCATCTCTTCTTTTGTTATCTCATCTCTATTCTTATCTCATCTCTTATCCCATCTCTTCTCTAATCACATATATTCTGTTATCTCAATCTTCTCTCATCTATTATCTCATCTCTTCTATTATCTCATCCTCTGTTATCTTTACTCATCTTGTCACACAAAGCACATTTATCCTTTAACATTATTTCCATTTTCTCTATGTATACCTTGCATGGACATCATTCCTGTTGTAAGGTTTTATGTTGTTGCAAGCAAAGTCACTAATGCTGAAAATCTTTTTTTATATTTTCCTTATATGTAGTTTGTCAGCAAGTCTTTTCTGTGTCAAAGAGAAGCATCCGTTTTTTGGTATCTTATGGAGCCTTTGATTTGAGTTCTTTTGAAAATGACTTTCACATAATACCACATTTTGATAAGGTCAGATTGTTACAAAATGATGTTGCAGGAATCTGACCTTATTTGATAGAATGATGTTGAATGAACATGGCTTGAGGAACTGATTAAAACATGTATTACTGATTTCCTTATACATTTGTTTTGTTAATATATTCTTTACATATATCATTTACTTTTATCTTTATACATGTATATTTATATATGGACTTTTAAACTAAATGCTTTTCTATATTCAGTTACTTATGAGATTGCATTGTCTTTTAGATATTGAGATTACAAAGTTCTCCTTTGTAGGGACTCCACTAAGTTTTTTTGACATAGCAGGACTGGAAATATTTTCCAGATTTGTGTACCATTTGATGTAGGTCTTGACCTATAATTTATATACATCATTCATGCACTCTCTTTTTTTCTAGAAAAATATTTGTAAAAATGACCCAAAAAATCATTTAAACACTTTTAACTTGTATCAGACTAAAATGGCATAGAAATTGATTTTATTTTAATTCTCTGAGTGTAATTCTTTCCATCTTGTTAATAATATTTTGCCTAAGTTGATCTAAAGAAGAATTTTTAAACTTTATGGTTTTAGGCTTTTGTACCTCAGTGGAGTCCCTTTAAAGCTGCAGTCCACCATGTCTCCAGATGAGTGAAGAAATTTTCAAAATAAAAGAACTTAAGAATAATGTATAAATGGTGTTTAATTTGTCATTTATTTATATATTATTTTTTTTGTTTGACTATATTTTGACCATTCAAATATTTTATTAAATTTTCATGAATGAGGCTCTGCTTTCAAGCATCAGGGATGTTAGAGTGAGAAACAGCTGATACAATTCCACCATTACAATTATTGCTTGTATCATTATATTCTATTTTACCATTACATTGCTATGATCATGTTTTGTTTGATTGCATATTAATTATTAAAAATCTATATTTCATCAAACTACCATTTTTACCATGCATGGTAAAAACCATGGGTATCATATTTTTATCTGGTTTCCTTTGTATTGGATTGTTTTGGAAATAATTCTGTTTCCTTGGGAACCAGTCTCTTTTTTTGTCATTTAAAATGTTTCATACTTTTTTTTATATTTGAATTTTTCAGAGATCTAAGTCACAATGTTATTACATATGTGGACAAGGACTTTCTGAATGATGCGAATTCCTTGACCAATCTGTAAGTATGATGTTGAAATTAGTAACTATTTCCTTCTTAAATTATCCATTTGTCCTTATTTTATTTGAAAACCATATATTTTTAGTTACAGTAATATTATTTTATATGGCAATCTCTGATTTTCAGTAAGGTCAGCAATTATAAACTGATATGTATTGTAGTTTTTTTTGAGAGGAGGGCAGAGGGGATGGGTGCTGTTAGACATAATTTGAAAAGAGCTGTAATAGATGAGAGGCATTTTTTTTGCTTCATAATTGTTATACTCTATTTTAATTGTATTATGTTGTATGGCCATTTTCTTTCTTTCTTGCCATGCGTTAGCTTATAATGTAAACATAGCACATTTCATTTCTTTTACTACTTGTAGTATCCTTTGAGAAAAACAAAACAAAAGAACTCTGGGAATTAAATAAGATAATTTTTTTTATTAGTTTCCAGGGTAACATTATTAAGATATTTAATTTGGTGTTTTTCCTCATTCATATGAAATATTTAATTATAGGTCTGTAACTTCTTTGTAAGTAAGAGTGAAATTTTACCTAACAACCATGTTTGATCCTTAGTTACCAAAATTATCTTGTTATATCTTGTTACCATTGAGCCAGGCAACATTGTTACTCTTTGTTAAATGAGCCGTGCCATGACAAAACCAACGATATGCGTTTGCGACCAGCATGGATCCAGATCAGTCTGAGCATCCGCGCAGTCTGATCAGGATCCATGCTGTTCGCTTACAGACCCTATAACAAGTAGAGAACTTGATAGCGAACAGCATGGATCCTGATCAGACTGAGTGGATGCGCAGGCTGGTCTGGATCCATGCTGGTCGCAAAAGCACTATGTTGGTTTTGTCGTGACACGGCTCAAATTTATTTTTTATTTTTTGGACATCAAAGCATTCCAAAAAAAAAGAGCAGGCAAACGTTTTTTTTCTGAAACTTGTTTGTAAACAAGTTATTGATAGAAATTAAAGATTCTCACGGTGCCTACACCACATAACTTTTTGTGATCTGTGTGGGGCGGAAAACCTGTACAAAAGAATGGTCCAAATAATTGTTTTTCTTATTATAAAATTATTTTATTGGATATGTGTAGAACCAGTATTCATTCTTGTTAGTAACCAATTTGTAAAATGTTTCGTGAGAAAAAAAAAACATCAGCATTTTTTTCTGTAAAGTGAACCTGCTTTGGAATTACTGACTGTTTAAACTTTCAGTGTCATTATGCGAAAGAATTACTGATTTTTCCCAAAGAAACATTGTAGTTACTATAATGCCCCATGCAGAACAAAAAGCATCAAATGGTAAAGGCACTGTCATTGCGTAAAAAAATAATTTTGTATATTGTGTTGTGTGGCAACCTTGGTAACAATTATGCTTAGTGTAGATTGTGGTGCTCACATTGTTCTAAGTGTAAATTGTCAAGGTATATGATATTTGTGTAATAATGTTGGCAAGGACATTATAATTCCCAAAAAGTATATGTTAATTTATAGCATTTGCATAAAACGCCCATAAACATACTTGCATAACATTTTTCACCGTGATGTTTGTGTAACTTACTTTGGCATAGAACCTGTTTGTCTGAATTAACTGTGTAATGATGTTTGTGTAACATGTTTTTCCAATGACTTGAGCATTTATGTAATAATATATGTTAAAAATTTGTATATATATGTGACAGTTATATCATGATATTGACAAAAAGTGTTTTACAGAAGTATTTGTGTAATAACATAATTGGTAAAAGAACTGCAAATAAACATCACAGGGTGAGAAATATGTACAGCCTGGCTGGGACTCAAACCCAACACTCTCGAATATGGCCCCACGTTGGGCCCCAAATGTCACAGGGTGAGAAAATCATGCAGCCTGACTGGGATCCGAACCTGGGACCCTTGGAATACCATACCGCGGCTCTACCAACCAAGCTATCAGGCCGCTTACACACTATCTCCCCTAAAAAGTGAATAGTTCTGAACCATGACATAAAAAAACTTAATAAAAAGATTGGGTAAAAGGAATGTTATATGACATCTTAATTTAATATATATTTAGTTTAAATATATAAGAAAATAACATATAAATATGTGTATCCTACACAGTCTTGAGAAATTTCATTTGCATGGAGTCTTTTGCTAAAAAAAATTAAAAAAAAATACAAATTAGCTAGGAAACTGCTTTATACTTAAATTGAAACAAATTCTTTTACTTCTAATTGCTTGATTATGAAGAGCTTAAATTTACTTGAAAAATTGCTTTTTTTAAACTTATTTTGCTTCAATTTTTTTTCCAACTTGAAGTGTTCTGAAAAAATATCCCTGATTTCACTTGGTTGAGGTGCATGTGTAGATATTTTCATGTGTTAGAAAATATTTTGTTTTCTGTATGATTTAATTGGTGGCAGTGAAACGTGTTTGTCCATCTATGGTGGCAGTGAAATGTATTTTGTCAATTTGTTTGTCTTTATAGATATGTGTTAAAAAATACATGCATGAAGTTTAAGTACTTAGAAGACAAGTGTCCAACATTCATGGACCTTTTAATTAATCAGCTATGTGTTGGACACTTGACCCTTGCAATTTTTTATGCCCCCGAAGATGGGATATTAAAATCGCACCGTTTGTATGTCCATTTGTCCCTCTGTCTATGTGTCCCCAGACTGTAACACGCATTGCAGAAGGATTTTTAGCTCAACTATTTGATAAGAATAAGAAGAGCTATTGCAGTCACCTGAGCGTCGGCGTCGGCGTAACCACTTATGTTAAAGTTTTTGTAATAGTTCAAATATTTTCAAAGTCTATTGACATATGGCTTTGAAACTTTGCACACTTGTTCACCATCATGACCCCAACCTGTAGACAGGAGGAGGTAACTCTATCAAGCATTTTGACAGAATTATGCCCCTTTTTCGACTTAGAATTTACGTTAAAGTTTTTGTAATAGTTCAAATATTTTCAAAGTCCATTGACATATGGCTTTAAAACTTTGCATACTTGTTCACCATCATGACCCCAACCTGTAAACAGGAGGAGGTAACTGTATCAAGCATATTTTTTACTATCAAGCACTAAGAATATTCGAGCGTTGCTGTCCTACTGACAGCTCTTGTTTAAAAAAACTGGACACAAATATTTACCACATGATGATGTGTCGCGTCAAAAGTCAAGGTCACACTTACAGTTTGGATTTTCACATTCTCACAAATAGAGTTTAAAGTTACAAGTTACATTTGTGTCTGGACTGTACATGTTACTTTGTCATGCATTGAAGGATTTTAAAAAAACTTGGTATAAATGTTTACCACATCAAGATGTCAAGTCCAAAACCCATGTCCTTACCTCTAAGGTCAAGGTGGTAAGTTTGCTATGAATAGCACTTCATTTTACAAGAATAATATTAAGCAATTAGTTACTTTTATTCTTTTCATAATATCTTTATATCTTAAAGAAACCGTTTCGGAGAAATTCATCACTTTTGTGTCACTGCTCTTGTTTTTAACTTGAATATATCAACAAACAGCTGTCCAACTCAACCCAACATTGACTCCTATATCCATCTGATTTAAGTTTTTGCAAAGCTCTTTATTGAAGATTTTTAATGCTTAAACAATTTATTACAAACCACACCCACATGACATATTACAGGAGTCATAGCTTAGGCTTCTTAAATTTAAGAGCTTTCCTGCTTTTAACTTTCTCCCTTTTGAATTTCATTAAAGAACTTAGAATTTTTATGCCACCTTTCTACTAGATAAGGATTTTTCTTCAAAATTTTAGCACTTGTTTCAGTACAACCCTCATCCATTATTTAACACTAGAAATTATCTAACTTTAAAGTGAGAATTTTGTGTGAAATTTGATCTTTTCCATTGCTGTATTGTAATTCAATTAAATTCCAAAAGATCTCCAACACAATGTACCTTCAATAGCATCCAGTATCAAAATAGTTGAGGTTCTCAATGTCTTCTTGTGATAATTTTGGCCAGGTTGCACTGAGGTGCAACAGGACAAGCAGGGACAAAATTGTTATACAAATGTAACAGTTTTTTCATCAACTACTTATCACAGCCTCTTGATTGAAAGGTATCATAGAATAAATCTTCCCATGGCAAAAATCATCTCATGGAATAAACCCTCCAATGAAATATACTGTCTAATGGTATGAACCTCCCTATGGAATATTTTTTTTAGGAATAAGAAATGGAAATTTAGGCTTAAATAAATCTTGTTTATTTCAGGGATCTGAGTAACAACAGAATAGCTTCCTTAGACAAATCAACTTTCAATGACCTTAAATATCTAGAAATATTGTAAGTAATTTCTGTTCAAAAATATGTAGCAAGTTTGAAAATTCAGAATAATAGAATTCATTCTGTTTCTTTTTATAAGCCTGAAAATTTTTGGTAAATCTCAAATGATACACAATTAGCCTAATCCATTAAATAATGCACATAATGACACCTTTGGTTATCAGCCATTGAGGCTAATAAGTTTCTTCACATGACAAAAGCAATGTCAGTCAGACTTGAATCTCATTAAGTAGGTTACATAAATAATTCAGCAGTGTTTGGTTAAGCAAGAAAGTGCTTTGTACATAAATGGTAAAATAATGTAAAAATAATTAAATAACATAAAATTGTATATGTATCAAATTATATTTCAGGTATTTGAATGACAATTTGTTGACATCATTGGATACAGATATATTCAAGGAACTTACATCACTAACAACATTGTAAGTAATTTTTGGATTACGATTACTTGTTTGCACTCTTATTAGTACTCTTAGTGATGAAGAAATTATGCTATTTTCATAAAATCTTAATTCAGGGCTGGCAAAAGTCCCTTTTATCTGAAGTGTGTATTTCTTTACTTGTCCAATGTCCAAAGTAAATTCTGGAAAAGAAATTACTTGACCGTAACTATGGGCAATATAGAAAATTGATTTTGCCACCCCTGTTAAAATCTTTTATTCACATTTTGCTTTTGTATTTAACTTGAAATTAAAATGAACTGCTAAATGAACAGTTCTAAATATAAAGTACATGTAATCTTCTCCACATGTGTAGTGAGGTAAATTAAAATATGTTTATTTGCTCTGAAAATAGTTTGAATAAATAAAATGTATGCATCTTGATATATTTTGATTTACTTATTATTAGACATTTAACTACAAATCTGCTGACTACACTAAACAGGGATGTGTTTAAGGAATTGGATTCACTCACTTCTTTGTAAGTACCATTTTAATATACTGTATTGTTTTGTTAAATATTTCATTATACATGTATATAAATGTGATTTTACTAGCTGAATTTGTGTAATGGATTTGCCTTGCTTTGAACTCAACATTTAAGAAATTTCAGTATTAAATTATAGAATCTAGCTACCTATATATAGAACCTGGCCAGTGCAAACTGAAATACAGGCAGGCTGTACTGTGTGATCAGTATATAAAGGGACATAATCAAGTAGCATATATATTGCTTTTGCTGTAATTTGTAATAGTCATAAGTAATAGTGGTAACAGAGTAATGAGAGTAACTTATTGTGAAGTAATGTTGTAACTTGTTGGGAGTAGTGGAGAAACATTTCATGATAAATGAAATAACTTATAATGGTTAAATGGATTAACGGTGAATGTAGTAATTTGTTGTGTGCAATGTCTAAGATATTGGGAGAAATGGTGTATTTTGTTGTGAGTTAAATGGAGTAACTTATAGAGTGTAATGGAGTAACTTGTCTGGTGTAACTTGTTGGAAGAAATGAAGACACTTTTTGGGGGTAATGGAATAACTGGTTTGGAGTTTTTAAATAATTTGTTTGGAGTAATGGAGTAGCTTTGGAATAATGGGGTAACTTGTTTTTAGTAATGGAGTAATCTATTTGGCATAATGCAGTAACTTGTCTGTCTGGAGCAATGGAGTAATTTATTTAGAGTAATAGAGTCACTTGGAGTAATTGAGTAACTGGTCTTGAGTAATGGAATAACTTGTTGGGGGTAATGGAGTAAGTGTAAAATGGAGATGTTTTGCAATTGTTATATTGTTTATTTATTTATTTATTTTAGATATCTAGGCAACAATGCACAAACAACAGTTCACAAAGATTTGTTTCAACACAATTCAAATTTGCAAGACCTGTAAGTCAATAGAAATCTCTCTTTTTTTTAAAGAAAACTTAACATAATGAGTTAAAATTATTCAACTACTTTGTTTGCTTGCTTACTGAGATGAGCTTACTGTCTTTTGGGAAATCGTATTTACCTAGTCTATCAAGTGTTTTTGGTGATGGTTTAAATATTTGTGGTATAAGATTGTAAAGGAAACATCTCATTATATTGTGCCATGGTACAATTTTGTACAGTCTAAAGTATAAGCATTCCCAAGTGAATTGATCAAGCTTTCAAGTTTGTCAGCCAGTATTATAGAGCCTGGTCATACAGCACAGATATACATGCTTTATTGTCTAAGCTTGGCTGTAAATTGGTGGCAGATGCTTATTGCTTCTAATTCCAGCAGAATTTTGATCATAGGCAACTTTAGCAAAATACATGATTAAATAATAATATTGATACATCTTTAAATTTTCAGAAAAAAAATATGGTTACTGAAAACATAAGATTTAATTCTTATCCTTTTGGAAAATAATGTTTCACAACAGTAATTGCTTCAAAAACATTTGATATATGCAACTACATGTATATTATTTTGATTCTACAGGTCTCTTAGTGCCAACCAATTATCAACAATTCCAACAGATATTTTTGATCATCAGACAACATTTCAAGTGTAAGTTATTCTTCTTATATACAATAAATAATTCATGGTTTTAAATCATTATGATAGGAAATATGCTAATATACCTGTACTATATTTAATATCTCAGTTGGTAGAACTAAGATACAGTAATCTGAAGATCCTATGTTTAAATTCTGTTTAAGTTGGAAGATTTTCTCATTTTTATAACATATGAGCCGGGCCACGACAAAACCAACATAATGGGTTTGCGACCAGCACGGATCCAGACCAGCCTGCGCATCCGCGCAGTCTGATCAGGATCCATGCTGTTCGCTATCAGTTTTTCTACTTGTTATAGGGTTTGTAAGCGAACAGCATGGATCCTGATCAGACTGTGCAGATGCGCAGGCTGGTCTGGATCCATGCTGGTCGCAAACCCATTATGTTGGTTTTGTCGTGACGCGGCTCAATTATGAAAAATGCATTGATATCACTTTGTTTACAGGGATTTGTCAGGGAATCCTTTCATATGTAGCTGTGATATTCGGGACTTCCTGTTTTCTCTAAAATATTCCACAAGTATCTCACTGATAGATGAAGGTGCTATTCTATGTACCGATGCTTCCTTACAACAGCATATCAACTTAGACTATGATAACGCCAACTGCTGTAAGTGCTACTTTTGTATATATTATAAAAAAATTTTTTTTGATAACTGTCCAATTTTAGAGAAATGTTTTAAATTCATCCTATCTTTTAACGTACATGTACTACATTGTAGATGACTTGAATGATTTGGAAAAACTTGATCTCTAAGTGGGATCCTTGCTCAAAAATTAGATTAATTGACTAACACAAACAACTTTTTCAAGGGGCCTAAGTGCCAACACCCCCCCCTCCCCCCTCCCCCCGAATTTTTTTTTATTTAGGATGAATCTACAGATCAAATACATAAATCAAAATGTGTAACAATATTCTATTTTTAGCTGGAAATCTTGGTGCAGCCTGCACAGTTACTTACGATTGTAAAGTGCGTAACGCACAGTGTAGTAACTCAAAATGTATCTGTCCGGCCAATTTCTACGACACAAATTTAAATACAACAAACGGTGGACTATGTTATGCAAGTAAGTATGTCACCTCACTATGATACAATCTGTTCCAATTCTTAGATAAAATCTCAACTTGAAAGTCATAACAAATCAGAAAAAGAAAATTTAAAAAATATTCATTTTTTTCTTCTTTCTTTTTTTTCTGTGTGCTTGTTTTCTTGCTCTTTGTTCTTTTCTCCTATTGCTACACTTAAAAAAATGTTGATACTAGTTAAAACTATTTAAAAGCATTGGCAATAGATAAAGCCTTATACATATTATTGAAAAGTAAAAACCAAAAAATAATAAGACTATTTTTTGATGATATATGTGTAAAGAGCTTTCAAGTTGTTGCAGTGATTTGGAACAGATTACTTTTTTTCTATCATTTTCACTACATGTATAATCATACTATATTATATAGTACTGCACAAATGACATGATAGCTAGAATAATAGTAGTAAATAAGATAGATGAATCATTATAGTATATTATAGTTTAACCTCTGTAAAGAAACACCCCTTTAGGAGTTCAAAGATTTTGATTGTTCTGGAGAGGTTGTTACTCTATAGAGGTTAAATTTGGGAAGAAATGATATGGTTGCTGTAAAGAGGTAATTTCTCTGTAGAGGGTCACTCAGTGCACTGCAAAGGGTCACTCTGTGAAGGTTTCACTGTTTGTCACAAAATCTTCCTTATTTTTACATCAGAAAAGATTATGAGATATAAAATTTTGTAACAGGTTATATGCGCATGTATGAACTGTTGTATGACTTTTAAAACCCGAGCCACCTTTAAATAGCAAGCAACTGTTTTTACATGACCAAATAACCTGTTAAATGTCTTTATATCAAATTTGTAGTACTGCACAATTCCTTTCTTTCAGGAAAAAAGTTTTATTTATTGATCTATAGCAATGGTTTTTGGGGAGGCTATGCCGACCCAATGTTAATAACTGTCTGTCAAATCTTACTGCCGCGGTAATCAGGTCAAAAAATAGTACATTGATTTTTTCTAAGCTGACTCATCACTCATCACAGACATTTACAATATGAAAATATTTTCATTCTTTAATTTCATATCTGCAATTTGTAAAGATAATAATTCTCTGAAAAATTCTTGATTTTTGTTTAAATCACTACTCCGTGACGTCATACTGCCACGGTAATCAGGTCAAAAATAGTACTTTGATTTTTTCTAAGCTGACTCATCACTCATCACAGACATTTACAATATGAAAATATTTTCATTCTTTAATTTCATATCTGCAATTTGTAAAGATAATAATTCTCTGAAAAATTCTTGATTTTTGTTTAAATCACTACTCCGTGACGTCATACTGCCGCGGTAATCAGGTTTAGGCATATTACGTACGTCTGTATTAAATAGTTCTGGTATGAAAACCCTTCAAAATAATAACTTTATCCATATTTTTTTAACAAAAAGCATAAATGAAAATTTATAAGTAAATGCTTTAATTCAGTGGCAAATATTCTTTATTATTTTTGATAACAATTTTCCAATTACTACGCAGCGACCAACTGTTTATGACGGGTCATTAACTAGAACGTTGCAACTACGTATTCTCAATATCATGCATGTGCTTTTGTTGTTATAAACTATTAATAGTCCTTAATATTTTTTAAAGACAAATAATTGTAAACTGTCGCTTACATCAGAGACATGGATCATGCTTGCGTGATAACTAAGGAAAACTAACTTATTTGTACACCCCAGGAGGCTGTACGCGGAAAACGCTCATAAACCGCTAAATCATATAGCTGTTTAGTAAATATTTTGCATACATTTAACTAAAAATTCACTGATGGTGATGAACATATAGTTTAAAAACATTTTATTCTTTAACCATTATCGCCGAAAAAAAACTATTTAACTACAAAACCCCTAAGGACCTCCGACAAAATCCCAGCACAATATTACATTTTACATTAGCAAAATAAAAAAAGCAATACTTATATTTTCATCTTACATAATTCATTAATCAAACTTTTAACATAAAAGTATCTTTGGTAATTGACAGATCCCTACTCTGATCTTTTATTTGTATAGTAATAAATTTAAACATGTGCTCTTTTGTTTAGGAATATTTTGTAGTGAAAGTCTTATATATTCACTAATCTCATAATTAGAATTAGACAGGTCAGGAATTTATACAAACAGTTGTTTAGTTAACTATGCTCATTTTAATCCCAATAGAAACATTCAAATATTTGTGGTAAAAAACATGACCAAAGTACCTAGTAGTCGTTTACCCGGTGGTGATCCCATTAAACTGATTATAGATTCGAATTGATTAGAAAACACAAATAGAAACATGTGTTTCCGTACAACAAAATCGGAAGTAAAGTGAACAGTTAATTGACAGAAATATGTGGTCAAATATGTTTTAACAAGGAAATAAGTATTTCAGAGAAAGACGCAAGATCAGTATGACCCCGTATTGTGTAATTAGAAAGTTTATTCAATTCTAGGGCATACATCATAATTTGATAGTCCATTTGTAATAAAATTCAAATTTTCAATACAGATTATGAGATACATAAAAAATATTAAAGAATAAGAAGCTTTAATTAAAAAACAAAAACAAAAAAAACAAAAACAAAAAAAACCGCATACATATACAAATTACTTACAGTCGAGCATCGGGAAGTCATTAACATATCTTACGAAACTTTAATTTGAAACCGATATTTGCTCGCGCTGAAGTGATAAATGTTTATTTGAAAAATAAAAAAAAAGAACTTTTATGGTTGTGTTCTAAAAATAATGGGCGGCATAAGAGGAATTTCTTATTCATTTTACAACACTTGAAAAATTACTACAGAAAATGTGATGTTGTTTTGTTTTCAACAAAAGTGTGTGTGTTTTAAGTTTATTTATACTCGGCGCCGGAATAACCATATGTCCGAGATTATAGCATCTGGGACGTCTTTTTCAAGCAGATTCTTCCTGGAAGCCCATTCTTCGTTCTTTGGTGGTAAAGGAGACGACAATACCGTCAAGGCATCAACTTTCTGACTGACGACAACAAAAACGGCATCTATTAGCGCCAAACCTCCAGAGTAAGTCCACGACAGGTCAACCAATCACCTCTGGTACTTATGATGACTTGACTATGACCTTCCGTGTGCCTTCTCCGCGACGTGCACGCCTCTGGAGGTATTTGGAGAAGTTTCAACAAAAACTTCCAAAACACGCCATTTATAACACCATTCATAGCACTGACGGCTTCGATGTTCTCATCTATTTGCGGGAAATGGTCGACAGGGAAAACCCTACGTAATAACCGCACACCCTGTTAACAACAGATTTTCCGCAGTATATATTTCAAGCTAGTGAGGTTTAAAAATACACGTAGAATCTATCGATTAACTACCATAAGTTGGTTGAGTGTTGAGTGTTGGCGGTAAAAAAAGAAGATATAACTTCCTGATCAATTTTCACTTAGGTTGATTCAGTTTTGAATAAGCTTTGCAGAGATGTATTTTTTCAAGAAATATTTAGCTTTAATATTATCCGACGCCGTCAGTAATGAAATGGGATTAATTTTCTGAAACGTGATTTTATTCGAGATTTGCTTCTGAAGAAGACAACCTTCTGTCCGTAGAGCATGAATGTTAATACTCATCACAAGACAGTATCTTATTGATCTCAATTATGGTACATCTAAACGTGTATAATTTTTATGTTCAATAAAAATGTTGCATCACTGCAGTTGTTATTATCATTCAATAATATTAAAATGACATAAAATATTTATGATGAACAGTCCTAGAATATTTTGATAAGGAACCGTCAGTTGTAAAATGTTATTGTTATCTGATAATGAACAGTCGTCATACTTGCTGGTATGTCATTTATTATTGACAGTTTAGGTTTTTCAAAATTTGCATGATTAACAGTCCGAATGTAGACCTTAATTAAATGTTCTGGAATATTAACAAAATGAATAGTCAACCTCATTAACCATATATATGAATGGTTGAACACAACAGTAAGGATAAATAGCGCAATGTGCATATCTTTTTATTTTGGTAGCATATTTTAAGCAAAAAGAAAAGAAACTATAAGTCTGAAACATTCTCTCATAGCCTCCCCATCAGTACATTCAGTGCTTTGATTATAGATAATATAATCATTATGACAAGCCAATGAAAATTAACATTACAAATGTGCAGTATTGTAATGATATAAATTATTTAAAAACAGGTATTATTTTTACTTCTTTTTCTTTGCACATACATATATATATTCACATATTTATGTAAACTTTATATCGCATAATCTATACTTTGCATTTATATTTTATAGCTTATATAAATGTTATGATTATCCAATGAAAAGTGATGTTACAAGCGTGCAGTGTTATATAACAATCTATAATATATGGAAATTATTTACAGAGGTAGATTTAGATCATGAGTGTCCCGGGATGGATACCGCATGTATGGGCTCTCATGTAGAATGTGCCGTCAAAAGTCCGTCTTCTGCCAACACATATTGTCTGTGTGAATCTGCATATTATGATGATAATCCGCAGTATGTGGGCGGTACATGTAGGCTCAGTAAGTCCGCGTGTGTCCGTGTGTTATAGCTTACCCCAACCAACTCACTTTATAGTATGCTGTTCTTGACTTGCCTTTAATCTGACTACAAATACTGTGGTTATTGACAGTTGAGTGCTGGTATTGGTTGGAGAATATTAGAATCCCCTCAGTGTAGTTGATAATATGTTTGATGGTGTGCTGTTTAATAATGTATAACAATTTTGATGTCTATTCAACATACTAGGTATTTAAATTTTCTTTAAAGTTAAACTCTCAGTATTTGTGACATTTTGTCCTTGAGCATATATTTTTCCTTATGGAAAATTTTTATTGAAGCATTTTCTGAACAAAATATTAATCAAATGTAGTTATTAATGATTGCTAATACAATCATATATTGATAAAAAAAAAGAATACATTTTGCATCTATTTATATATCACTAAAAGAATCGCGTTGTTGAATGTATTTTGATTTAGGTTAAATATTTTGATAAAAAAGAATACGAAATTAAACTTTTTCATGGTATTTGCATATTAAGATTTACTTAAATTAACAGAATTTCCTTAAAATTAAAGTTTTTTTTGACTCATGGGAAAATTGTTCGCCATTTCTATATCTCAGTAGTCCCATCCTATCTCTCTTGTCTTAGTGTTTATAATGTTGGGCAAAACATTATCTGGTATAGACAGTAGAATTAGCCATTTAGTGTAATTGTTGACAAAAATATTTTAGAAAAAATGTATATAATGATAAATTAAGTATTAAGGACTTTCTTAAAACTGGGAAAGTTAATGGAGAGGCCTTTGTTAGATAGAAATCTGTGTGGTGTGCCTGTAGATAACCTTGTTCTTTGATTTTCAGATTGAAATAAGCTAATGTTGTTCTATAAAATTCTATTAGTTTGCAAATAAGATATGAAATAAGTTTAGGTTTGTTCATTAAATTATTCTTTATTGATATATTCTTTTACATCTGATACAAAATAAGCTAAATAATTTTTGTTCTTTAGAATTTTATAAGTTTAATATAAGATATGAAATTTGTTTAGGTTAATGTTCATGAAATTATTTTTAACTGATAACTCTTTAACATCCAATTATTCAAAAGAAACATGAAACAAATGAAACATGAAATTATATATCATTCAGAAATTGTTTTTGTTGTTTTTGTAACTTAATATGTTGGTTTTTTTTTTAATCTTACAATTATCAAAAAATTCATTTTCTTTTAGATTTTAATAAACTGGTATTTAATTTAAAGAAAGCTGAAATATTTTTATTTTTTCAAGTATCAATTTATTTATAGAAAGAGTAATGTTTAAGTTAAAATTAGCATTTGATATCTTTTTCTTCCTAATATTTGTTTTCACGCTTTAAAGTTAAGAACAAAAATATTTTGATTTCAAAAACTTACTGTTGTTTGTTTTCCATTTTTCAGAGGTTGAACTAGGACAGCCATGTACAAGTATAAACAACATGTGTCGGCCAGATTACTCATTGTGCGGAACAAGTGACACTTGTGAGTGTCAGACTGGTTACTATGACAACGATGGTACATTAAACATTGGTGGAGATTGTCTTCAAGGTTTGTCACATGTTTTAATAAAGACAAGAATTAGAAATATCTAATGTCTTATTCAATTTTTCAAATTTTCTTGATAACTGGAACTCTTAATGAAATTTTCATTGTGGATGCAATGTGATTTTGTGCATACATTTTGTATTTACATTAATAATATGGTGGGTAGGGTAAATGAATGCTTGTAAATGATGCCAAAAAGAAATGAGCTGTGCCATGACAAAACCAACATAATGGGTTTGCGACCAGCATGGATCTAGACCAGCCTGCGCATCCGCACAGTCTGATCAGGATCCATACTGTTCGCTTCCCAACCCTATTACTAGTAGAGAAACTGATAGCGAACAGCATGGATCCTGATCAGACTGGTCTGGATTCATGCTGGTCTCAAACCCATTATGTTGGTTTTGTCATGACGCGGCTTAAATCATGTTTTTTTGTGTGTTTTTTTTCAGTACTTGCCCTGTACTCTAGTTGTAACCAGAGTTACCAGTGCGGCCCTGCCAACTCCGAGTGTACAAACAGTGCTTGTTCATGCATGCCTGGTTACTATGATTTCACCAATATAGGTCAATGCAAAGGTCAGTATCAGTACGGCTTTTTAACAATATTCTATAACATATATAAGTTTGTTTGTTGTTTTTTTTTCTTTCTTTTTTTATATATTTATTGTTTTTAGCAATGTTGTCGTAACTTGATGCTTAAATTTTTTTTAGTTATAACCATTTTTATTCTGAACCAGAGAATGATTTATATATTTTTTATTTGTGTATTTTATTTGTTGATAGTATGCACTTTAAATGCTTAATATCTAACACTGTTTTATTTATTTCTCATTTTTAATTTATTGATATAAACGGGAAAATGTTTTTTTCTTTTTGTCACAAATTTTTGTGAAATTATTTAATTTTGTGACCACAAAACTGAGCTAATACAAAAAGAAGATCTTCAAGAATCTTTATTTTTGTTATAAACATTTTGGATTCATTTTCCAATTAATTAAAAAAAAATCCATGCAAAAAAAATCTGATCACAAAATAATCTTGATTTCACAACTAAATAAAGAGATTATTCAAAATAATGTTAAGTATGTGTATATATATATATTCTTATATTCTTACAAGATTGCTTGTTTAAAATCCACCACAGGAAGTTCAATATTTATATCTTTTACATTCAGAAGAATGTTTAACTTTAAAACCAATTCTTTTTTCAATTCTTATTTTCTGTATCCCACCATCTTATACATATTAAACTTCTGTCTTAGAAAAATGTACAATTTTAAGATCTATATTCTGAACTGACTACAGGTGCAAATGATTTGAAAATTTGCTGACAATATTTTTATTGTATTATAATATAATAATCTATACAGATACAATAGACACATTTATTGAGGTGATTCAGTCACGAGGCAAACGTTCCACCAATCAAACGGCCGCAATACTCGCAGGTGAAAATACGTACCTGGGGTTTTTGGAATTTTTTTTCGTTATTGTTTTTTGTTGGTTAAGGAATGGTTCACTTAATTTTTGGGTAATGTGCACAATGAGAACAATTATTTTGTCTCCCATAAAATTAATGGTGAAAGAAGTCATTTGACAGCACACAATTTTCGTTGGTGTAAGGATCCTTAACAATTTTGTTTAGCAATAAGTTTTTACATGTTAATGGGAGCTTGTGTATGTACTTATACTTAAAAGACAATGGTCAGGTTAGAAATAAATCAACATCAAAGAACTAGTCATGAACCTTAGTTCATGAAATCCCCACATTTCACAGGCAAAATAATTTTTGATGAAAAAAATTAACAAGCTGTACAAACCAAATAGTGACCCCTTTATTATTTTTTCTAAAAGCTAAAGCAACATTCTTATGATACAGACAATTTCAAAATAAGAGAAAAAAATTGATAATGGTATTTGCAAATTTATGTACAATTCAAAAGCATTTGGGTAATGTTAAAACATTTCCATGTTTTTTATTGTTTTGCAGAAATTGAAAATTATTACATAGTAGAAACAGGTGATTAAGAGCAGTAAACACAAATATTGTGCCTGTCTTTTCTACTTATTTAGTTTTTTGTAGTTTTAAATAAAACTATATTAGGAATTTTAGTATATATGTGTTAACAGATTTTATTTAAGCAGTTGATGTTAGATAGCTTAATAGAAAAGGCCAACCGCACATTGATATATTTATTTTAAATTGCTTTCTTTAAAGTTTACAAATTAATATTTGATAAATTTATAAATCAGTTGTTTTCCCAACCATTTGATAAAATAGGACCATGACTCAGCTGTTTTCCTGTTCATTTGATAAAGTCATGAATAAGCTATTTTCCTATCTATTTGATTGAATTATAAAAGAGATGTTTTCCCAACCCTTTAATGATAATGTAAAAAATCTTTAGATTCGACTTTTATTTCATACTTAGCAGTTTTCCCATTTGATAAAGTCATAACTCAACAGTTTTCCTATTTGATAAAGTCATGACTCAACAGTTTTCCTATTTGATAAAGTCATGACTCAGTAGTTTTCCCATTTGATAAAGTCATGACTCAGCAGTTTTCCCATTTGATAAACTCATGACTCAGCAGTTTTCCCATTTGATAAAGTCATGAATCAGCAGTTTTCCCATTTGATAAAGTCATGACTCAGCAGTTTTCCCATTTGATAAAGTCATGACTCAGCAGTTTTCTCATTTGATAAAGTCTTGAATCAGCAGTTTTCCCATTTAATAAAGTCATGACTCAGCAGTTTTCCCATTTGATAAAGTCATGACTCAGAAGTTTTCCATTTGATAAAATCATAACTCAGCATTTTCCCATTTGATAAATTCATGAATCAGCAGTTTTCCCATTTGATAAATTCATAACTCAGCAGTTTTCCCATTTGATAAAGTCATGACTCAGCAGTTTTTTTATCATTTGATAAAGTCATAACTCAGCTGTTCTCTCAACATTACTGCCTATCCATTATTGATAAGTTTGTTTTTCAAGAAAGCATTTTAATTCTGACTATTTTTGTAAGGAGATTAATACTGCATGTACACTGAATGTTTATTTTGTTTTTGTTGGTTACAGCACAAAAATGTAATGTTGTTTGTTAAGTGTCTGTTTGATGCTTTTTGTTAATGTTTGTATCTATATGTAGAATCACAATTCATAGTTTTTTTTATTCCAAATGATGAATTTTCTATAGTAATGATACAAGTATTTTTATTTTAAGGACCCCACTTTTATTATGCCTGACCTTCTACTTTGCACACTTGTGTTGAGAGTTCACTGCAACACTATAATAACTTGATGTCTTTGTTCATTAACCTGTAGCCTACTTAACTTTTGAAATGGACTGGACATTCTATGAATACTGTCCATTATTAATTTCAATATCAAAATATTAAATTTAAACAGTCATTAGTATAACTTATAGCAGCAATCCATATTTTCAATATAGCTGCATTTCATTACATTTCAGTTTTACCTTCGCAGTATTGGAATATTTTTTTTTATGCCACCGCAGCATCTACGATGCGGTGGCATATAGCGATTCACCTGTGTGTTAGTGTGTGTGTGTGTTTGTTTGTTTGTTTGTGTGTGTGTGTGTTATATAGATTATATAGTGAACTTAAAAAATCTTCTTGTGAAAAACCACTTGTCCAATTTCAACCATACTTGGCAGGATTGTTCCTTGGGTGAAGGGCTTCCAAAGTTGTTCAAAGAATTTCATTCCATGCAGAAATCTGGTTGCCATGGCAACCAAAAGGAATTATAAGAATAAATTTAAAAAATCTTCTTGTAAAGACCCAAAAGGCCAAGAGCTTAGATATTTTGCATAAGGCATTGTCTGGTAGACCTCTAACAAGATTGTTCAAATTATAGCCCTGGGGTCAAAATTGGCCCCGCCCCGGGGGTCATTGATTTTCACTATGGACATACAGTTAAAACTTAAAATACCTTCTTGTAAAAACCCAAAAGGCCTAGAGCTTAGATATTTTGCATAAGGCATCATCTGGTAGACCCTTACCAAGATTGTTCAAATTATAGCCCTTGGGTCAAAATCGGCCCCGCCCCAGGGTCATTGATTTTCGCTATATGCACATATAGTAAAAACTAAAAACACCTTATTGTAAAGACCCAAAAGGCCTAGAGCTTAGATATTTTGCATAAGGCATTGTCTGGTAGACCTCTACCCAGATTGTTCAAATTATAGCCCTGGGGTCAAAATCAACCCCATCCCAGGGGTCATTGGTCTTCCTTATATGTATATAGTAAAAACTTAAAAAAAATTCTTCTAGCAATTGACAAATGCTAGAGGTTAGATATTCTGCATGAAACATTGTGTTGTAAACCTCTAGCAAGATTGTTCAAATTATAGCCCTGGGGTCAAAATTACCCCAGCCCTGGGGGTCATTGATTTCAATATATACATATAGTAAAAAATAAAAAAATCTTATTGTCTGAAGGTACATGGCTTAGAGCTTAAATATTTGTTAAATAATATCATCTAAAGGTACTCTACCAAAGATGATCAAATTTTGCCTCTTGTGTCAAAATTAGCCCCGCCCCTGGGAGCCATAGGTTTATCTTATATGTATATAGTTAAAACTTAAAAAATCATCTTCTCTAAATTGACAAAGGATAGAGTTAAGATATTTTGCATGAAACATTATGTAGTGAACCTCTAGCAAGATTGTTCAAATTATAGCCCTGGGGTCAAAATTGGTTCCGCCCCGGGGGTCATTGATTGTCATTATGTACATATAGTGAAAAAAAAAATTTTGTCTGAAGGTTCAAGGCATAGAGCTTTGATGTTTGATATATAATATCATCTATAGGTCCTCTACCAAAGTTGTTCAAATGTCAAAAATTGGCCCTGCCCAGGGGCAGTGATTCTCATTATGTACACGTAGTAAAAACAGAAAATAAAACAAATGTTTTCTGAATGGGAGAAAGCTATAGCTTAGATTTTTGACTTGAAATGTTGTTTGGTGGACCTGTATCAAGATTGTAATTAAACCCTTGGGTCAAAATTATGCCTTGCCCAAGGGGACAGTGACCTACTTTCTTGTCCTTTGATGTACAGCAATGACATTTTGACCATGTGCACAGTTTTAGTTGTAAAATTGAACTTTGACCTAGATTTTGATGATGTGACTTACTTTCTTGTCCTTTGATGTACAGCTATGAAATTTGAACCATGTGGTGGCATAGCATTTTTCTCAAATGCAATCTTGTTTTTGGTTTTTATTGATTTTGTAATTTTGTTCAAGCATAATAATTATTATGCTCATTTTTTTTATTTTTTTTTTTTGGCATTTTGAAATATTAAAGAGTCTTTGTTTAAAATTCTAATTAAAAATGTAATTTAAAAGTAATATCAGTATAAGTTGTCATGGCAACACTGATGTATTTTGTTTTTAAGATTTATTGCGTTTTGAGCCCTTGATCCGTCCTGACTAACCTCTCATTTCTATATCACATGTCGTAACTAACAAACCATACATTTTTAACCTATTAGCTGATAATGGCCGCCACAAAAGGGATTCTCATGTGTTGAAAACTTACTGTAAAAATCACGGTATCGCACTGCATAATTGTCGTAAGTATTCTTAAACTCCGCCATGAAAACATAAAGTCTTGCAAAAAAAGAAAGAAAAGTTTTAGATTGTACAGTTTATTTTTATGAATATAAAAAATACATAGATGCAATAAATAGACTAAATAGACTATGATCGTATTGTTTCTATTTAATGCCCCCTCCCCCCCCCCCCCGCACCCTGGGCATTGCATTTTTTCAAAAGCTAATCAGAACTATAATAATGTGTTTTAAAATATGTTTATTAAAGATACAATTCAATAATAAAAAAATCATTATTTATTATTATGATCTATTATATAATATAGGATTGCTCTTTCATTATTGATTATTAATTTATAAATTAAGATTTTTTTCTTCTACAAAATGTGGAGGTGGGGGGAGGGGGGGGGGGGCATTAAATGGAAACAATACGGTATTTATAAATTTAATTGTTTGCAAGAGCTGTTATTTTGTGTTTTCATGAGGATAAAGTGTATTAAGTTAAATAATCCAAGCATCCTACTTTGGAAAGTATAATTATGCTAGTTGAAAACCAAAAGGGTAGTAATTCAGATCTCTTAGCTAATTAGAATTACAACCTTTTTGTGGAATTAAACACGATTGATCCCTGCTAGTGTACTGCTCTATTCTGGTTGTTATTTTCCTCTTTCTGTCGAAGGTTTATTTTCTGACACAAATCTAGGGTCCGTCACAAAACTGTTCTCCAAAGTTCATGGAGTATTGAAAGTTTTGTGTTGCACCACATTGATGTGAATTAGTTTTGTAAATAAATCAGAAAATATGAGCCGCGCCATGATAAAACCAACGTAATGTGTTTGCGACCAGTATGCGCATCCGCGCAGTCTGATCAGGACCCATGCTGTTCGCTATCAGTTTCTCTACTTGTTATACGGTTTTTAAGCGAACAGCATGGATCCTGATCAGACTGCATGGATGCATAGTCTGGATCCATGCTGGTCGCAAATGCACTATGTTGGTTTTGTCATGACGCGGCTCAAATATAGTTTTATTTATTCAGGAAATGCTTTTGTTAACTAATATAAACATGTGCCTGAAATGTTGTAAACATAACTCACAGAAAACATGATATAAATGCTCATTTAACATTTTCAATTCTTTTAAAAGTAAACAAATTGCCATAAGTAAACAAAAATACCATAAGAAAGCAAAAATTAATACTGTAAGTAAACAAAAATGCCTTTGGTTACAAATTATTACCTAAAGAAAATGATTAATAGGCAAAAGAAAAACTATTGATGTTATATTATTGTAAAATTAAATGTGCCAAATGCTTAAAGGAGAATGTTTCACATTATAATAAAAGGGAAAAAAAAGAAATAAATAATTGATTATTGATTTTGCTTCATGTTAGATATCAGAGTCATTGAATGGTTTAAGGGTATTTATTGCATGGTTGTAATATTATTGTTGTAAAATTATATCAATGTAGTTATGATCTCAAAGATTTTTATTTCACTTGCATGCAAATCATTTATGGTCTTTTCAAAAGGGTTGATTTATTCATTTCGGACTGACATATTCAGACAGACGTAATTATATAGTGATTTCTTTGTTTGTCCAATAGTTATAATTTGGTAGAATAATAATCTTACATACAATTTGGTTTTGTCGTGACAACCTGTATCCCCTATGTTAGGACAGCCTGTATCCCTATGTTAGGACAGCCTGTATCATCTATGTCAGGACAGCCAGTATCATTCATGTCAGGACAGCCTGTATAACCTATGTTAGGACAGCCTGTATCCCCTTAGTAAGGACAGCCTGTATCCCCTATGTTAGGACAATCTGTATCCCCTTTGATAGGAAAGCCTGTATCCCCTATGTTAGGACAGCCTGTATTCCCTATTTTAGGACATCCTGTATCATCTATGTTAGGACAGCCTGTATCTCTATGTTAGGACAGCCTGTATCCCCTATGTTAGGACAGCCTGTATCCCCTATGTTAGGACAGCCTGTATCCCCTATGTTAGGACAGCCTGTATCACCTATGTTAGGACAGCCTGTATCCCCTATGTTAGGACAACCTGTATCCCCTATGTTAGGACAGCCTGTATCACCTATGTTAGGACAGCCTGTATCCATATGTTAGGACAGCCTGTATCCATATGTTAGGACAGCCTGTATCCCTATGTTAGGACAGCCTGTATCCCTATGTTAGGACAGCCTGTATCCCCTATGTTAGGACAGCCTGTATCCCTATGTTAGGACAGCCTTTATCCCTATCTTAGGACAGCCTGTATCCCCTATGTTAGGACAGCCTGTATCCCTATGTTAGGACAGCCTGTATCCCTATGTTAGGACAGCCTGTATCCCTATGTTAGGACAGCCTGTATCCCTATGTTAGGACAGCATGTATCATCTATGTTAGGACAGCCTCTATCCTCTGTCTTATACTATGTTAGGATCATATGTCAGATGTCCTATGTTAATTGGGACAGCATGTACACCACCTTTCTTAATTACGACAGCTCATACCATGTTCCATGTTCAGACAGAATAATTATAACATGTCCTATTTAAGATGACATATTCAATTTCTTATTTCAGAAAAAAAAATGCATGTAGTAGTCAATAATATATTTCCTATATAATTATGTAAAGCATAATCAATGTCTTGTAAAGAATGTCAGAATACATAAATTTGATTTCTATTATGAGGGCACCATGTCATCTGTTAGGTTAGCATATTTGATGTACAGCATGTAGATATTTTATGAACTTTGTAGCATGTTATACATAATTATATATATACCCCAAAGCTAGGGTGATACTTAATGTTCAGTGACGTTATAGTATATATCAGGGCTAGAAATGTGTATAGATACATTCAGTTATATAATAATCAAACAACATACATTTATTATATTGTTGTCTAAAATTGCTCATGATTTTATTAGCTTTTGAAAATATTAGGATTTCTTTTAACCACTACCTTAAGCTATCCTTGCAGACCAAGATCAATTGTCTAATCCATGTTGTCTGATCATGGTCTGCAATGTACACTTTTCAGATGGTGCATATTTTGACGTTTTTCCCTAAAAGTAATAAATGGGTTTGTCCAAAGTGAAAGATGGACAAGTCCATTTAAGATATTAAGCATGGTAGGAGTTATAGATTTGAAAAGTTAGGAATACGGAAGCATGGTGAAGGGAGAGCACGCTGGCAAGGCAAGACGTTTAGGCAGTAGTTATTGCACAGCATTGACACTTCTATATATATCTATAGACAATTTTGTTGTTGATTTTTTTTTTTTACTAGGAAGCAGCCTGGTTTTCTGTTTATTTTTGAAACAGAGGTTATTTTGTCTTAAGAACTGCAGAAAAGTTCAGTTAGATCATTTGTTACTCTATACAACTTGAGATAACTAGTTTTCATTTCTTTAACAAAATGTATACCTGATTATAGCTAAAAGATAAAGACTTAAATTTAGTGTAAACATTATTTTAGAGTGTGATTAATGATTTACTTGAAAAAAAACCAGAAAATGCTGTTCAATCTGATATTGTAATTCAAAAGTTAAACTTCATATTTTTATAACAAAAAAAACACTAAAAAAACATAAAAAGTCAAAAGAGAAAAAAGTTTCAAAACTCATATTAACAAGATTTGTATCAAAATAATTAATTTTATTTCTTTATCTAATTTTCAGGACCAAGTGGATTTTACTCATGTTATCCGGATAACACCTCCAGTGTGGAAGTTGTGTTTGACAAAGTAAACATTGTTAGCACGGAGGAAGAATGCAAGAATTACTGTTTTGTGGAGAATGTGAGATATTACCTTGTAGAAGGATCAAACATTTGTATTTGCGGGAATACAACTACATCCAAGTCATGCTGTCCAAAAATAAGCGATCAATGTTCATCAAGGTCATATCTTGGGCCGATAACAACACTTGCTGAAGCAGGCATCAGAATGTCCCATATTCCGCGCCTTGTTGAAGGAAAATCTCACGAAGTATCGGTAACAACTTCCTTAACAGCAATCGATCAGATCAATTTAAGGTTTGGTGACTCCCAGACAATAAAAACAGTGAATGCATCAAGTGTTACCACCCAGCATACATACACACATTCCGGCTTGTTCTGGTTAACGGTCAGTGCGTGTGCCGCGACTAGAAACGTTTGTGAGGATGCTTCGTTACCTATTCGTGTACAAGTACCAGCAGTAAATCTCACAACCTATATGACAGCCATTACACTGGCAGATGTCTCCAGCAACTTGAGTAGCAGTTTTAGCGCAACTTTCTCCATGGGTTATGATATAGATTACAGGTGGTCAAAGACATATGGTGGCACAGTTACAAAACGTAAGTATATAGTAAAGAATCTGAAGACCATTTTGTTGTATGAGAATATAATAATTTTACACAAGGGTAACTGTTTACAGCGGTAAGAGAACTCCGCAGAGTTTCTGCATAACAGTTTCTAGAGCGCTAGATATTCTCATCTGTGAAAACTGCAGGTTTTTTATTCATATTCTTGCATAAATTACATATAAATCATATTTCTGAGAGAAAATACGAAAATTATTATATATATATCTTCATCTGGCACATCTTTCTCAGTGAAGTATATGAATTTACAACTTGATTTATGACAACAAAATGACATCATCCTAAGCACACACTTCATTCATAAAAAGGTCACAGGAATGAGGTCATTTCAAGGACACAGATTGTCAAACACAGGGGTGGGGGGGGGGGAGTTAAATAGTAGAAAATCCTGTCTGATATACAAGAACTTATTTTATTCAAGTGAATGAAATGACTTCAGGGCTAGATTTGATAGTTTGATAACAGATCACACATTATTCTACAACACTTTTCTTTTATTTTAGACAGATAATACTAAATTATTGCTTTTATCATTGTGATTTTCTTTGTAACAGGGAAGAGTTGTAAGCCAGGCTGGACACAACACAGAAACAAGTGTATCAAACTCATGACCTCTCCAACATCATACAGTACTGCAAAGACAACATGTGCTGCAGACGGCTCACTTTTGAAGATCAGCTTTATGCAGGAATTAACAGAGATTGTTACTGCACTCAGTGGTAAGTTTAAAACTAAATTTAGGTTTAGACCCAATTATTTGTTTAATTCTCAGAGGTAAATTATGACCACTACAGGCTTCAAAATTAACCCTTTAAGGGGATCATTGGCTTAGTGGTTAAGTTGTCTTGACATCCATTCCAGGGATCATGGGTCTGAACCTTTCTCAAGTGATCAAGATTATGTTTTCTCATATGTTTTGTTTAGTTCCAGAAAGCACACTCAGAAGTGATAGATCTAAGTTGCTAGAACTTGTTTCACAATCGAGCTTAGATAAATGAGCCCCACCATGACAAAACCAACATTATGGGTTTGCGACCAGCATGGATCCAGACCAGCCTGCGCATCCGCGCAGTCTAATCAGGATCCATGCTGTTCGCTATAAGTTTCTCTACTTGTAATAGGGTTTGTAAGCGAACAGCATAGATCCTGATCAGACTTTGCAGATGAGCAGGCTGGTCTAGATCCATGCTGGTCGCAAACGCATTATGTCTGTTTTGTCATGGCGCGGCTTAAATATGTTTAAACAAACTAGAAAAACCCCTGTAAGGGCATGACTGTTTACATGTCAGGGTCTTTGCTCAATTGCAAAAGTTACTTTCTGTGCCTGAAAGTGTAAATAAACCCTATTTAGTCTTGAATACAGACAGACAAACCATTATAAATTCTTATATATAAAACACCAGTACAGAAATAAAGTCTAGAAATGTTGTAAATAAGCTCACTGTGTCAGCTAGTAATTGTCAAAATAGAGCTTATGATGAAATTTCCTATATTTGTTGCAGCAAGTTCAGAAACTCTGTTAATTGGTGCTGAGAGAGCAGGTGGAGTATGGCAATGGTCAGATGGCTCTAAAACTGTTTTCTTTGATGATGATCTGGTCAGCTCAACAAACGGAGATTGTGTCGCGTTAGTCGGAAGTTCTAGTACACTGACCAGCATTTCCTGCACTACGTCAACCAAATATGTCTGTATGTCAGGTAAGTTATCATCACATGTACTCATTTCTTATTGCAAATTGTAAAATTTAGTTAGTGTTAAATATAATTATCTTAAATGTGATTTTTTTTCAACCAGAATAACTACTAATCTCAACATCAGTATGTGTAAAACATACCAAATTCTACAACTGCAAGTATTAAATTATAATATTATCTAACCATAAGAGATGTATTAATTTAATGCTTTACTTTTAAAGTTGTCTTTGAGGTATAGTACATGTATAAGAAGAATATTAATGTTCCAAATTATTATCATACTCTATCAATAAAAAAAACAAAACAATTAAAAACAATTATTTTCAATAACATTTTTATTGTTTTCAGATCCTGTAGATTGTCCTAAAGGTGGAGATCTATTGAGTAATGACTATTGTTATGTACTTGCTAGTACAGAATCAGTCTCCGCTAAAAATTGGAACGCTGCTAATCAATATTGCGCAAGTTATTTTGGCGGCTGGTTGACTAATGTCACAGACGCAGCCGTGCAATCCAAAGTGACATCTCTGCTCACAAGCCACAGTGTGAGGTATATATATATATATAGTTCTAGCAGGCTCATATCTAATACTGTCACCTGTTAAACCTTACCATGCTTAATATCATAAATGTATATTTCCATTATTCAGTCTGGATACATATTCATCATTTTTAGGGAAAAATTCAAAATATGTACTGACTGAATAAGCGCACATTGCAGACTATGATCAGAAGGTATGGAGGTGCAGGTTGATCTTGGTCTGCACTGGTGGCATGTGAAGACTTTTTTCAAAATACAATATATTGAAGAATATTGAGGATTTTTTCCCCATCTTTTTAACATTTAAAACATTCAATTGTTATTACTATTACTTTTCACTTTGATTCTAAGTTGTTATTGTTCTTTAATGTTTTACCAGATGCAAATCAGTGATATTAATTTACAAACATTTCTTTTAATGGCGGCATGGACTAGTTATCTAATGATCGCTATCTGCATGGGTTCAACTCCATCAGGGGCAAGTCGTTGTTTCCTTAGGCAAGAAACTTTACACTCATTACTCAGTACTGGTTTGTTCTGGGAACTGATTTGAAAGTGTGTCTATAAGCTTATAGCTTCCTACACAATCAAACTAAAAGAATTCTGTATAAATCAAACATTCCTTTTGGATAAAATATATTTTAGAAATTGAATATTAAAGCTATTTTGTTTGTTTGATGAATAGTGAGGCTTGGATTGGATTGTCAGATCAACAGGTAGAGGGTTCGTATCTCTGGGGAGATTTTTCATCATTTGATTTCAATTCTGCCTCGTACCTGCCAACGGTGACCTCAAATAGTGGTGACTGTTTTGTTGCAACAAGTGCTAACACCTGGAACTCCCAGGACTGTACTAACATCCGGGACTTTGTGTGTCAGTATTCAGAACGAATTGGTAAGTTAAACTTTGTTTCTGCCAGTAGAGAATATACCAAAATTTCAGAAATCACATCTGTGTTCCACTTATAACACAAAGAAACACTTAATAATTTATTTAATTGTGTCTTCAAAATGGAAGATAAAATCCCCATCTTATCGTCAGGGAATTACAATAAGTTAAGATTTCATATATTTTTTACCAGATTTACCTGAATTCTTTTCTACAGTCCCCTAGAGGTCATTAATTCTAAATTTTTAATAGTGTTGAAGATTCAATTTGCCCTGAGAAAATGCTAAGGGATGTGACAAATGCTGCATTTTCCATCACCTCTCATAAACAGACAGATGAAATGTAGACTGCGGTTTTCTACAAGGGATCTAAAAATTTGTTTTTGAATTTTTTTTTTCTTCTGTTCCTAGCAAAGATAGAATTTTTCATGTTAAGAGATAGTGATAAGCAATTTTCAGACTTCAATATTTTTAAGAATTTAAGGTTTATTTATATATATCAATGATATCACCTTTATCATATTTTCTATATCAGAGAGATTAACAGTGCCAAGCTTCGTATCCGGGACTGCAGACCTTGATATAACTCCCGGCCAGGATATACAACAAGCTGTAGCTGCCAGCACCTTCCCATCTGCTGCTACTTCCTCTCTGGAAATTCTCATCTTTCCAGGTACACTATTTTATACTTTATTATCTTAGGGATTAAAAGTTTTGAAACTGGTTAAAGATTATTTTTGTTCCACACTATGATAGTAATTTTATATGGGTTAGTCAACTAGGAATAAATTTTTTGTTTTGAGGTGTTGTTTTCTGCTCACACTGGCTTCTGTGCATAACTCAAAAGTCAAGTAGAAGTGATAAATCAATCTAAAATATGGATAGTCTGCAGATACTTATGTATAGCTTAGCTACACTAAATACTGGTAACTGCTTCATTTAAATTTTTCAGTTCAAACCAATTTCGCCTTTTTCACCTTTTAAATTTTGTTTTCAATGGTCTGTATAGAATCTAGATACATCTCCCCTATACCAGATTTTTGAAATTCATGTTGATTAGTATGGAACAGTTTGAAATTTGTGCAACATAATGATAAGCTCTTGTCTATTGTTTAGGCCTACCTTTTGCAAGATCTGGAACTATCAGGCAGGTGAATTTCCGGTCAGTTAATGTGGTGTCAGGAAACTATGATGTTTCTTTCCAAATATACCGACCATCGTGCACCACCGGATATCTTTACCAAGCAGGTAATGTATCAAACTCTTTTGTTTGGTAAATTTTATTTATTAAAACTTAGATCTTCTTAATCTTTTTCAAAGTATATTTAGATATATTGATGATTATTTAAGAAATTTAAACAAGAGTTTTATTTGTACAGGTATGACTAGTCAATATTTAATCTATTTAAATGCACCTGTGACTGTGATATATCGGGTTTTAGCATGAGATGTAGCAAATTTTTGTTTGTTTTCATGCCATGATATGTTTTAAGACAGGTAGTGTTATATTTTTTCATTTTCTCCCTCACACGTATATACATGAGGATTGTAGAATTATACAAGTAGTTGGTGAATGGCAATACCTTAAGGTCTTAAAAAAGTTTGAAAGTTTGATGATGATACAAATTTTCTCCTTCTTTTTATATGCCCGAAAGAATTTCGGACATATTATGTTATACCCCCTGGCGTCCGTCCGTCTGTCCGTCCGTCCATCCATCCGAGCAGACGAGAGCTACATTATGGGGTTTAGGTTTATGTACAGGCACTCTGTATGGGGTTCATTCCGTAGAGACATGTATTATGTGGTTAAAAATGCTCTTATGGGGTTAAAAAAATTTGCTCTTGTGGGGTTAAGAGATCAAAGGAATAACCCCACAAACACGTCTGCTAAGTATGTCCGTCTGTCCGTCCGTCCGTTAGCAATTTGGTTTCCGGAGCATAACTGAAGTTCCATTTGGCCCACAATATTCAAACTTCATAGGATGATTGTCCATATTGGGTAGAAGACCCCTATTGATTTTGGGGTCATAAGGTCAAAGGTCAAGGTCACTATGACCTTAAAACTGAAAACAGTTTCCGGAGCATAACTTAAGTTCCATTTGGCCTACAGTGTTCAAACTTCATAGGATGATTGTCCATATTGGGTAGAAGACCCCTATTGATTTTGGGGTCACAAGATCAAAGGTCAAGGTCATTATGACCTTAAAACTTAAAACAGTTTCGGGAGCATAACTTAAGTTCCATTTGGCCCACAGTGTTCAAACTTCATAGGATGATTGTTCATATTAGGTAGAAGACCCCAATTGATTTTGGGGTCGCAAGGTCAAAGGTCAAGGCCACTATTAACATAAAACTAAAAACAGTTTCCGGAGCATAACTTATGTTCTATTTGGCCCACAGTGTTCAAACTTCATAGGATGATCGTCCATATTGGGTAGAAGACTCCTATTGATTTTGGGGTCACAAGGTCAAAGGTCAAGGTCACTATTACTTAGAAATTGAAAACAGTTTCTTCAGCATAACTTAAGTTCCATTTATTCCACATTATTCAAACTTCATAGGATGATTGTGCATATTGGGTAGAAGACCCGTATTGATTTTGGGGTCACAAGGTCAAGGTCACTATTACCTTAGAATTGAAAACAGTTTCTGGGGCATAACTTAAGTTCCATTTGGACCACAATATTGAAACTTCAAAGGAGGATTGTTATTTGAAGGAGGTAATACTTTATTTAATTCCCATGTCTTACAAATGCTTCATCTTTACTAAAAAAAAAAAAAAAAAATCACTTTCGGGCATATAATGCTCCGCCTAGCGGTGCTCTTGTTGTATTTTGAGCTACATGGTATTTTTCAAATTGCATGCAGATATTCTTATTCATTAAAATTTATTGGATCATTTTCAGGCTGTGTGCCTACCATGTTCTCAAGTTGTGTTGCTGGAACTTACTCATGTACGCCGAACACAGGCTGTTCAGACTCGGAATATTTCTGTCTACTCAGCAACTCTTGTGTATTCAAGAATGAATCATGCACATGTAATTCTGTATCAGTACCAACAACAACTTCTGGCTGTGGTAGCCCAGGTAGTGTATCAAACTATGAACTTATAACTCAGTTGTCGGTGACATTTTCCAACACCGGTGAAAGATGGTACGGTGTGACCGGAGAACTAGCTGTTCAGGAAGGTGACATTATTGGTTTACAGTATCCTACTGGGAAAAATATTGTCAATTGTGAGAATCGTCCATCAAGCTTAGATCAGCAGAAGGTTATGAAAGGGACTACAAGTAACTGGCTTGTGAAAAAGGACTCTTTTCCAGCCACCGCCACAACTGAAGATTTGACATGTGACATGCAGTTTGTTTATACCCAGGATTTAGCGAAGAATTTACCAAACAATCTAGGGTACATGGATACAGTGGGCAACTATCAACTGGCAATTTCAATTATCGAAACAGAGACGAAAACTGTGTCAATTTCTTTAGAAGAATCAGTAGCAGATGTTGAACTGGTTTACCCAGTTCTTGGTTTAACAAACACAAGTTTGACCTCACTTGGAGCTGTGTACACTGAATGGAATGTTGCCTACCATTTTACAATTGCTGCAGGAAGGGGAACCAACCTGTCTCTCAAATGTGCTCTTCTTACTGGTCAGACCTTTACATTTACCAGTTCATGCCACTCCAGTGTTTCATCCGAGGTTGGTGACAACTGTAACTCCTCAATGTGGTGGTCAGACACACCTTTTGCAACATTCACTTACAACACATCAGCAGTGGGAACAATCAGCACAACCATTGAAGTAAGCAACAGTCTCAGTGCTCAATCTTATACCTTGTACATCATAACAGAGAAACGAATCACAGGAGTCGTATTCAGTCTCAAAACACCAAGCCGTTTGCCAAATTGTATACGTAAAGGTACAACGGCTCAATTTGACCTGGAAAATACTGAGGGTACAAATCCTAGTTATTCATTTAAAGTAGCAGGTGTTTCAGCGGCCTCAAGAAATGCGTCTTTATTTTATTCATTTCCAACAATTGGTACATTTACGGTTGCTGGGACAATATCTAACAATCTTGACTCTCAAACAAAGTCAATCAATGTATCTGTTAAACAAGAAGCAAGCTTCACAAACTGTAAATTACTTGACACTCCATATATTGCAGCGGTAGGAATCAGTTTTGATTTAAAGCTTCAGTGCGAATGCTCAATTGGATCAGAAGTGAATACACATTGGATGTTTAGTGACAGCACTGCCAACATTACTACTGCTGATGTTACTGTTAGTTCATCACCAAAGTCATGGACACAGGCTGTTACTTTCAGTTCAGTCTCTACAGTAGATTTAGCTGTATATGCAATGGATGCTTTCCAAGCTGTACTTGTGAATGGCTCAGTGAATGTTTACAATGCAATACCTACAATAACAGTAACAGCAAACAGTTCAAATGTTTTTCTTAACACAGTAGTAGAAATAACTGTTAATGTTCCAACAAGCCCAGGAAATTACTACAACATCAACTACAGTTATGATTTTGGAGATGGCAGTACTAAGACAAGCGCATCTAGTGTAGTTACCCATTCTTTCACCACAGGTAATAATTACACGGTGAGTGTTACAGCAAGTAATGGACCAAGCAGCCAGACTGCTTCTATGAATATTGTGGTTTATGAAGCTGTTACAGTCACTGCATTAACAAATGATGGACCAAAACAAACGGGAAATCCCATCACATTTACAGCTTCTGTTTCTTCTGGAAATTTCTTGTCATACAGGTATGTTTCTTCTAACTCAGCCTTCGATGTGACCAGATCCACTGGAACGTATACACATACCTTTGCCTCAGCTGGTAACTATAGTGTTACAGTAACTGTTTCCAACATGCTCAGTACCCAGAGTGTATCAACACAAGCATATGTTATGAATGCTGGAGATCTTATTATATCAGGATTTAAGATTGATGGAAATGATGTTTCAGGCTGCTATGAATCAACTATAGGACGGAGTTACAAAGTGGACCTTATTCACTACAGTGTTGCAACCATAGTCTGTGACTGGAACTTTGGGGACGGTCAAACTTATACCGGCACAACTTGTCATAAAACTCATGCTTTTACAACTGCATCAAACTTTACTATAACTGTTACTGCAAAGTACCACCTACACAGTGCTACAGAAACTCTTAGTCAACAAGTTTGCATACAAGAAAGAATTACTACTCCAACAATGTCAATAGAATCTACCGTTACTCTCCCTTCATCAGGATCAGTCAAGAGAAATGTCACTGTAGCCGTGGCAACAGGATCACCTTTGACGTATGCTTGGTTGACAAATGCAACAGGTACTACATCCACAGACGCAATCCTTCCCGTTGAATTTACTTCAGAAGGGACATATTACTTTACAGTTACAGTGTCAAATAATGTCAACTCAGAAACAGTGACAAAGTCTGTCACTGTTATAGAAGAATTAAGTGGAGTAACTATTGTCTGCTCATCATGTCTCGAAATATCAGGCGAATACTACATACAAAATAATGTAGCGACAGAATTCAAAGTAACAACAACAACAGGAAGTGGATCATTTGCCTGGGATTTTGGTGATTCTACAACTGGTACAGGAATTTCAAATTTTCACACATACACTTCTATCGACACATATAACGTAACTGTCACAGCGAGCAGCATGGTCACAACGGCTGTAACACAATACATCACAGTTCATGTAGAAGCTGCTATTACATCAGTTACTATGCAAAATAGACTTTACGACTGGCTGACTAATAAACGTGATTCATCTGTTAAAGATTTAAATATTTTGAATACTGGGAGATTTGATGCAACAGTAACACCAGCTGGAATGGATTTGGATTACATTTGGAAATGTGAATCAGGCACTATCGAGGAAACTACTCAAGTAAATGAATGGGATCACAAATTCCCAACAAAAGGCTCAAAATCTTGTACTGTTACTGTAAAAAACTCCCTTGGTAACATGACCTCATCAGCATTTACATTTTTTGTAGTTGAAAAATTGCTAGGGTCTAGCCTACAAGTAACAGAAAATGGGAACGCGTTGACTGGCACAAATGAGACTCATACATACAAGGCAAAATTAAATGAAGTGATCACATTTACAGTAACATCGTCACAAATTGTTCCAAACACAGTGGAATATTTCTTACGTCTTAAAAAGAAAAGTACAGGTTCATCTATCTATGCTTTACAGAACTCAACTATTGATAAAGATGATCCGACACTTTCTTACAGACTTGATGAGAATGCTTTATACCAGCTCGAGGCAATTGTTACAAACAGTTTGGGGCCGGTGTCTATCACAGTGTATGTGGAAGTTGTGGAAGCAGTATCAGGACCCTACATTAACCCTGCACCAGGCAAAGATGGAAATATTACACTAGGTAGCAGCATTACATTAACAGGGGGTGCAACTAATGGTGAATACAAGGAGTTTAACTGGTTGTATGCATCAGCACCAAGTGGACAGGTATTACCTACAACAACAACATCAGACATAGTGATAACACCTTCAGTGGTAGGCTTGTATATTGTGACATTGGAAGTTTCTAACGCTGTTTCAGGTCCTATCAGTGTAAACTACACAATAAATGTAATGATAGGTGTATCGGGAGTACAGATATCTGTTACAATGCCTTACACTAATGCTGTGAGAGTATATACCAGTCTAACATTTACTGCACAGATTGCAGCTGGAACCAGTCCCTCCTACAGTTGGAACGCTCTTGTCTCAGGGACAACAAATAGTACAGGAACTGCTCAAACGTTTGTTTACCAATTTATGTCTCAGGCACTTTATAACATTACACTATTTGCAGAAAATTATGCAAGTAGCGGAACTGCTTACAAAGAAATATATTCTCTATATGATGTTCCAACATTTACCCTGTCAATGAGTGGCGCTTCATATATTACAAGCATTAGTAAACATGCTGCGCCATCTAATACTATTATAACTTTCTCCAGCAGTATAACAAACACAGAATACATGCAGTTTAACTGGAATATTGGGGGAACATCTGTGGCAGCAACTGAAACTTTGCAGAAAAACTTTACTAGTGCTGCAGAATACACTGTTCAGTTAACTGCAAGTAATCTAATCAGTAATGAGAACAGCCAGATAAGTATTCTCGTACAGGACAGTATTTCTGATTTTGACGTGCAGAATTGTATAGGAACATACATGATGAATACTGTTATAACTCTTACATCGTCATATAAAGGGACTGATATTTCTGTAGATTGGACTCGTCAAGGATTGGCGAGCGTAACAAGTGCTGCTACGACTGTCCAGTATTCAACTGTTGGGATTTACAGCGTGAATGTAACAGGAAGAAACTATGTGAGTCAGGAGACAAAGAACTGCTGGATATCTATCCAAGGTCCTATTGGTAACTTGAATTTACAGGCATCAGTTTACAAGTATGTGGGGTATCCTATTACATTTAACGTTAGCGGCGACTACATCAATCCTGCAATTTTCACCTGGGTGTTTTCCCATGGAGTTAACATGACAACAAGTAATAGTCCAACGCTCGACCTCTCATTTACAACTAGTGGAAATTATACATTAACAGTGATTGTTGCAAATGATGTGAGTAGCTCCAGAAAGAGTATAAGCTTTCAGGTAAAAGATCTCGGTTGTAGTGCACCAACAGTGACAGTGGTTGGCAGTACAGATAAACGATCACCAAGGGCTCGTGAAGTGGAAATATCAGTTGACGTATCAACAGGGGGTTGTTCTAGTTACTCATCATCCAATAGCTGGAAAGTTTATTCCGCATCCTCCTGTGTAGCCTCGCTTCAGAATGAGTACACTCTTCCAAGTACAATTAAAACAGACTTACCAAGCATTGTGTTGCTTAGCAACACACTTAACTACGGAACATATTGTGTGGTATTCCAGCATACATATGAAAACACTCCTGTTGAGGCATTCAAATACTTTAATTTGACAATAGTCCCGTCTGATTTAGTGTCTGTTCTGAGCGGAGGACATAAAGTTGGTGTGAGGGTTGCTTCAACTTTATCTCTCGATGCAAGCCAGTCTTATGATCCAGATAACGTTCCTGCGACAACTCTAAATTTTGCATGGTCCTGTACACAAACAATGGTAAATATATATTTTTTTTTTATGATATATAAAGAAAAAAAAGTATCAACTCTGTTATAAAGGTGCCAGGTTATCTAACATGAAATTTATAATTATGTATTTGTTATTCTGTCTTGATAGAATATCTAATAATATACAATATGTAACAAAAAAAAAGTCATTCCTAAATGTACACATGAAAAATAAAATATTCTAAGGGTAAAAATAGTTTTATTCATATTTCCTTAAGCATGAAGAACTATTTCCTTAGGCATGAAGAACTGTAGCTTTAACTTCTTTTAAAGAGAACTTTAAAAGAGAGCTTCATTTTTGTTCACGTCATAAAGAATCATAATATGAATGAGCCATGTAAATTTGAACTTGGTTATTTTTTTTCTCATACCAACGCAAATTCTTTAGAAATGGTTGACTTTGTATTGATCTTATTATAAGTAAGATAAACAGATTGTAAAATAATTTATTTATTTGCTTACTTTATAAACAGGGATCGTCAGCAGCTGCAGCTGTCTGTAATGGTATAAGTGCAATAACAAATGCATCTACAATCTTGACTGGTTTGACCTTGACAGTTAATGATGTGTATGTTGTCACAGTAACAGTGTCAGCTACAGGCAGAATAGCCAGTTCCTTCACACAAACTGTAAGTCACGTCTTTATATACTCTCTTAGTGATTTATATTGAGATCAGATAAAAATGTTTGTGATTTTTATTGAGGCAGGATAAAAATGTTTATTGATGTCTTGTTGGTCACCAGCTAGCTTACAGTAGGTTGGTGATTCTACTTCAGTGCCTACATGAGCCTGAATGATGCATGGATGGGGCAACAAAGCTTGAAAGTTGCAATTTAACCTTAAAAATGTCAACTTAAAGCCCAACCAATCAATCATAGTCTTGTCCATCAGCAAAAATTACTTAAATTTAAACTGTTTGTACATTATCAGAGGCCTTCTGCTATCAGTCTAATCAAATAATTATGTCCATTAGAATACAATGTTGAAATGCAAAATACATTTTAATACTAGATCTTCCTCAATTTAAATTGAAACCTGACATGTTTGGTGTTACTGTTGTTTATTTCAGATTACTATATTGAGCAACACAGCACCTGTAATAAGTATTAACTGTGTGTCATGCCAAGCCAATGGACATTACTTCCTGACAAGAAGCCGCAGTGTCTCATTTGAAGGTGCTTGCATTGGCTGTAATACAGCAAGTCTTCAGTGGACAGTGAAAGAGAATTCAACTGGTACAGCTGATACAATTGACAGCACTAAAACAACAACAGACACTAATCAGATGAACTTTGTCCTTCTTAGCGGTGTCATACAAGATAATAAGGCTTATGTTTTTAAATTAGAGGCCACTGTTGGAAGTGAAACTGGGCAGGCTGAGATTGTTCTTGCACCAAGCTCAAAGCCTTCTGGAGGAATATGCACACTTAGTCCGTCGGCAGGTGTTGTTGCATTGACAGACACGGCGACTTACTCCTGCAGTAATGTGGTAGACTCGGATTCATTATCGGCTATATACTACAAAGTTACAGTTAGATCAACTACATCGTACAAGACCCCATACATTGCTTATTATGGTTCAAAATCTGTCAACAGTATTTTTGTGGTACCTTTCCCAGGAACCAATTACAGCAGTGTACAAATAGAGATCTCTGCCGTAAACTTCTATAGAGCTGAAACTGTCTTATATACCAGGTAGGTTATGTAACTTAACTTGTGTATTAAATAAGCATCAATTGGAAATTAATTCATCCCTGAAGAAGGCTATTGAATAGCCGAAATATAGGTCTTTAATAAAATTACTGAAACCTGACCCTCTTTTCATGTGTTTCACTTCCCTTATTCTTTTTATTGGAACTTAATTGTAAAGTATTGATTCTTAAAACTTAAGTTTCATTATAATTTTGTAATATAACACCTGCATTGAAGTACTAAAGATAATGTCATGTGAGACATTGATGTTTTAATTGACCTAAAAGGTACTGCGAACTTTCAAGCATTCTCCTAGTCCTAGATAAGTTAGCACTTGAATGTTGACATTAATTAAATATTTTTTGTCTCTCAGAACTGTATCGTTTGTTGCACCAACCTTATCAAGTAGTCAGGCTCACAAGACAGACTATATAGTGGATCAGATGTTATCCAATATGAAGACCATTGTGAGGCAGAATAACCCTCCACTTCTACTCCAGTACTGTATGTCCGTGCTCAGTTACCTCAACGATCAGTCAGAGAATAACGTCGGAACTCTAGCTCAACGAATGGCTATCCGTGATGTTATTATGAACTCCCTAAGTGGTCTCCCCTTAACTTCCATATACAACATTCAGCAGATGGCAACAGCTATAGAATATCTTGTTGTAAGTCAATATGTTCTGCTATAAGTTAAAAAAACAAAACAAATGTTACGGTGGAAAAGTTTTGTTCAGCTTTGCTGTGGCTATTATTTTAAAATTAGTTTAACTTTTAACTAATTTTATACTATTGATAATTATCTTATCAAAAGTCAATAAATTACTAAATAATTATAAATGTTAATTTTTGTAATGATTTTTTTTTCTTAATGTTTAAAATATCAACTTCATACATAAAATGAATATATTTTTATACTTAAATGTGCATAAAGAAATTGACAAGTTTGAAACACAAGTGACACTTTAAGTCTTTTCTTCATTGATTTACATGTGTACATGTATGTTTTCAGTTTAAATGTTCTTAATTCAAAAGTAAGTCTATATTTCAACATGTCAAATTCATATATTATTTATCTATGCTTATTGAATGCTGTTTTTATAGTACATTTTATCTTTCATTTTTCTCACCAGGAACATACAGAGGAGGTCTCTTTGGCCACACTTTCATCTGCTCTAAGTGAAATTGAGGCGATGACAGAACTTCTAGAATCTACAGTAAGCAGGGGAGACGATCAGCGAGACTATGACTCTAACACTTTGATTAAAGCAAATGCCAACATGCAACAGGCATTAAAATCTCTTTCAACAGTCACAAGTGACAGTGCTACTCTTGCCAAATTTGGCAGTCTTTCTGACTACGTTCTGCAGGTCAGTTCTAGTGTACAAACCACCTCGTACTCCAGTGATGAAGCCCAGACACAAGCATTAATCATTAAGAGCATGAAGTCAAGCACACAACTGTTGATATTGCCTCTCCTTGCACAGGTCGCTGATGAGAACCCAATACAGAAAGTAACAACTGATTACGAAGTCATGGCTCGACACGTTTCCACGGACAAGATTACGCAAAATCACAACAGCAATTTAGGGACATCTATTCAATTTCCGTCAGATATATTAACTTCTCGTTACACCGAACCTTCAGTATTTCAGATTGTTTACATCAGCAAGATTATTCAGTATAACTTTGGCTTCAGTAACCTCCTACCAAAAAATACGCTCTCGCTTACTACCAGTTTTTACAAGCCATCGGGAGACTCGGTCACAGTGGATAACCTTTCCAGTGGGAATGAAGTGATAATGTACATGTTTAAGAATAATGTTACATCATATCCAATCAATGACACAGCTTTTCACTACTCATCAGGATACGACCCGTTATTACATATGAATTATTCGAGCCGAACTCTGAGTCCTGATGCCAGTTTCGCAGTTAATGTTAACATGCCAACAGAAGCAGGTGTGGGAATTCATATTCAACTGCGTGGAAATTTCACCAGAGCTAGTGCTAAACTGTTTGCAACATTGTACAAGAATGATATCAAATTTAGTGAAACTGACAGCAATACGAATAAAAGACCGAAAACTATAGATAAAGCCATGATGGATGATCTTAAACACGATCACACAGCTTACACATTCTTCATATCACCAAGGTAACTGATGTAATACTCAAATGTAAGATATTTTAAGAAAAATGTCAATTTGGCTGTCTTGTAGACATATTAAACGTGTTTGATCCAGTTCACGCTTGCTTGACTGGAACAATGACCGTTATCATCATCATCATTATAACATATTTCCCAAAATTTTCTGAAACAAATTGAACGGTTCAAACATTCTATAGATTTTGAATCTTTTTAGCTCGACTTTTCTATGAAAAGGGGAGCTATCCTACTCGCCCCGGCGTCGGCGTCGGCGTCGGCGTCACACCTTGGTTAAGTTTTTCGTACCACCCCACTTTATTTCAGAAGTATTACAAGTATGGCTTTGAAACTTACCATACTTGTTCACCATCATAACCTCCATCTACAGACAAGAGTACATAACTCTGTCAAGGTTTTTGACAGAATTATGGCCCTTTTTTGACTTAGAAAGTGTATTGAGCTTGGTTAAGTTTTTTGTACCACCTCACTTTATTTCAAAACCATTGGAGGTATTGCTTTGAAACTGACCATACTTGTTTACCATCACGACCTTCATCAACAGACAAGAGGACATAACTCTGTCAAGGTTTTTGACAGAATTATGCCCCTTTTTTGACTTAGAAAATACATTGAATATGGGTAAAATCCACTTATTGCCTTAACCCTTTGAGATATTGCTTTGAAACTTTTAATGCTATTTCACATCATTACCCCCATCTGTACGCAAGAGAAGGTAACTCTGTCAAGGATTTGTTTTAAAAATTAAGGCCTTTTATCGACTTAGAATCTTGGTTAAGTTTTTAGTACCAGTCCACTTTTTGACTGAACTGTTTGAGATATTAATTTGAAAGTTGGAATACTTGTTTACAATCATGATTCCCAAACATGTCCAGGAGAAGGTAATTCTGTCAAAGATTTTATTTGAATTATGGCCCTTAACTGTCAATGTTTTGTATTATAGGCAAGCAGTGTTCAAGGGTATCACACAATTCAGTAAAATAATTCTTCACTAAATATCTTAATGCTCATGGCCATTGTTCACTTTAAAAATACAGAGATTCTTGTATTGCCTTTTACTGCAAAAACTTTTTTTATTGGCAAGCAATAAAAAAGTCGAGCGCGCTGTCTTACGGACAGCTCTTGTTTATTTCTATTGTCATATATTGTTTATTTTATTAAAAAAATTAGTTTTAATTATTTAAAGACTAATTATGGTACATTTCATATATTTCAGTGATTACTCAACTGACGATGCATTTAAAGTACATCTTCGAGTCTCGGAATCAACTCAAGTACTAGTTGGTGTTTATCTTACAAGATGTGAATTCTTTAATGAAGGTAATGAAGAGTGGGATAATGAAGGTTGCTTGCCACATCAAGATTCCATCGCAACATGCATCAAATGTGCGTGTAATCACATGACCTCATTTGGCGGGAGTTTGTTTGTGTCACCTGACGAGCTAGATTTCACAGACCTTTCTGTAAGTAAACTTGTTTTTGAAAATGTATTTTTAAAGTGCAAATTCAAATCCATTAGATTTTGTAAAATTGCTATTTATTGATAAACTGGTATTTGACTCAGATATAAACACAAATGCATATAGCACTTAAAGTAACCTGTAGAATTTCAAGTATTATGGTAACATAATGTGTAAATACAATGTAACATTATTTCATAGAAGACAAATCAACAAAATATACAGTCTACCTAAAAAAGAAGCAAAAAAATAAAGCAATATCACCATAAAGCAATGGTTTCTTTGCATTGCTAAATGTCAAACAACATTAACATATCTGTATAAAATTCCAAATATTTCTATACAAAGGTTTTCGTTTAGTGAAAAATTTTTAAATTTGTATCTATGACAACGGCAGGAAGTGGACTTTGCCTCAAACCCAGTGGCTATCATTACATGTAGTGTGATCCTGGGACTGTATATAATCCTGGTAGTAGCCTTCAGGAAACTGGATCTGATGGACTTAAAAAGGATCTCCCTCATTCCTCTCTGTGGTAAAGATGGCTCCTTCAAATATGAGGTTACCATAGTAACGGGGCGGTTACCAGGAGCAGGTTAGTATATGATATACCTACTATTGTGTCTATATATTAAAGTTTGGCTTGCACTAATTATGCTTATTTCTTTTTGCAGCTTTTATTAAAATTTCATTTTGGTTTTGTTCCTTTTTACATAAAAATTCAATTTGACACGTTAGTAGTTGTTCAAAGTTTTTCTGAATGTAATATTACATATATTTTCTGTACAGAAAGATTGTTGTTATATATAACAGGTACAACAGCTCATGTTGGTATTCGACTGGTCGGAGAGTACGGAAAATCAGCCCGTCAACATGTTATCAAATCTGGTGCATTCAAGCGGAACTGTTCTGACACTTTCATCATAGCTTATGATGTGAACCTTGGCGAGCTTAAGAAGATTCAAATATGGCACGACAATAGAGGCTCCTCCCCTTCCTGGTACTTGAGTCATGTGATCGTAAACGACCTTCAGACAGATCATAAGTTTTACTTTTTTGGGAACACATGGTTTTCACTTGAACAGGAAAATGGAACAATTCAAAAGGAGCTGAAAGTTGCAGGTAGGTTTACTCAGTATTATAACTGTGAAATAGTGAAGCTTACTGCAATGAAATGTTGCTGTTGGGGTGATTAAACATGGAAAAAATGAAAATTGTTACTAATTTCATTAATTGTGGCTTACCAATAAGCATTTACTGCAATTTACACCAACAGATGAGAAACTTTCATCATAAAATCCATGTTAGTAAGAAATCACATAAAGTATTTGTTAAACAGAATGTTAGCATGAAATTTTAGATCAATACTTACAATATTATTTTCTTTATTTTCACAGGCTCCAATGACATGAGTAAATTTAGCTACCGACTAAAGACAGCCATGTTTAACTCCCTTGCTGATAAACATCTATGGTTGTCTCTATTCAACCGTCCCGCTCAGAGTCGGTTCACACGTGTACAACGAGTCACATGTTGTGTCACAATACTGTTCACATTTGTTGTCGTTAACGCCATGTGGTATGGTTTACTAAAGAAGGACAACACAGAGCTCGGGTTAGAAGGTTTCGGATGGGAGGAAGTTGTTCTGGCAATGGTCAGTAACATAATGGTTCTTCCTATCAGTATTGGACTGGTGTATCTCTTCAAGAAAAGTCGATCAAAGGTAAATATAAAGTGTTCAATTGTTAGTAACCTAGCATAAGTATATTACAATTAAAACAGTTTATGAGTCAGTATAACTTTTTTGATTTGGAACACAGATTAAGAAATATTTACAAACTAACTGATCGAGGGAATTTGTTAAGAAAATAATCAAATGATCACACAGTATACATAACATGGCTGGACTGACTATAATTGAGGTCTATCCTATAATTATAGGTCTATAACTAGCATTAGCATAGTAAGTATTACGATAAATGATGCTGTAGTATAATGATTTATATCATAACTATTTCTATATCCCATTTTCTTGTATTCTTCAGCCTAACTTCTTTGACCATGTACACAAACCACAGACAGCTCAGACACTTGAGATAGAAAATCTGTGTGGGAACTCGCAGAGTGGATCATTTGAGAGTACAAACACAGGAGCCATACCATATGACCTTGAAAGGGAGAGTACCATCGATTCTGTCCCAGTAAGTTAACCTCCTTGCCTCAATAACTGTGAGTGAAACACTTACATCATGAGTAACAGAATCAAAATATGTTTAGATATTATAAACTGAATAATACAAAATTACGCTTTTCATTACATGTATTTTCAATCTTTATTAATCATTCTTCAAGTGTGATATCCTATTGGAACATAGTTATTGATAGATAAGATATTTCAGTTCAGATTAGCATTTTGTATTTTAAGCTCCCTCATATTTTGAATAACTTTAAAATCAGAATATGATAAAAAAAATCAGAGTGATGGTCATGAAAGAATTAAGTTGCTATTGGATACCAAAGAAGAAACAAGGTTGATACAAGGTTGTGAGACTGGTGTAATCCTATGATATCATCAATGACTTAAATCATAATTGTGTTACAATTATCTAGAAAATTCCATATGTAAGGATCAAAGTTATTGTGATTTGTCTTTAATTGTTTAAAATTCATAAAACAAAATTCTATGATTTTTTATCATACAGCATACAGCTGCAGGACTGCATCGTTCTCGACACGTGGCGAAGTCTCAGCGAGAAAACACAGACGATAGCATCATTCAAAAACGTCCGTCTGTTGCTGTAACAAAGGCAAGTTCTAAGTCACCATTGTGGAATGAAGATAACATCATGAAATGGCCTGAGTCAGTAAATTACGATGATGGTGCAGATTCACGTCCATCTACTGCCTCAACAATGGCTGCTGGACCGTCTGTACGTCAACCACCAGGAAAAGCTGGGGGGTCCACACCTGGAGCATCACGGAAGGTGTGTTTAAAAATAACTTTCTCCTAATGTTTAGATAAGCTTGCCTCCTCCTTAATTTAAAAAAGGATATTCAAATAGTAACTTAAAAAATTTTACTATTAAAAAAATTAGAGTCATGATTATAATTGCTATGTTTTATAATGTCATACTTTAATCATTCAACAAAGCATTCATGTACTAATATGACATGATGTTTTTTTCTTTCTTTATTTTGATTATCATGAATTTGAGAACTTTTGTATTGAACTTTAAGTCGAAGACGTTGAAGAAGGGTGATGCTGGACAGTTACTGGATGAACTGGATAAACTAGAACATGATTTGAAGGAGAGTGAATCTAGATCAGTTAAATCGAGTGGCAGTAAGAAATCATCAACCACTCTTAGGTATGTGTTACAACTAAAATAATACCTGACTGATATCACTTCACTCTTAGGTATGTGTTACAACTAAAATAATACCTGCCTGATATCACTTCACTCTTAGGTATGTGCTACAACTAAAATAATACCTGACTGATATCACTTGCTTATTTACTATCACACATCTTAGACAATTTACACCACTGAATTTGATAAATTGTCTTTGGAGCAGTCCACTGTTAGATTCAAACTTTGCGATTTATGTCTTCAGATTCAAATTATACCAAATGAAATTATATTTTATGATAACAAGCACATATTTCCTAATTCAAACTGTTGTGAGGAATAGCATTTCTAAATTCATTTTGTTTCAAAGGATATGGGGTATGAAAGATAAATATTGTATTGTTACGTTATAAATAAAGAAAAAGTAGTGTACTAAATATATATTTGATTCTGTTATAACAGACGGCCAACGATGCACAAGTCACAGTGGGGCAGTTTAGAAGATATTCTACACTCCGATGATGAGAGTGTAGCAGAAAGCAGTGCCAAGATGAGGAAGCGAGGATCTACAACCAGTCAGAGTACGATCGGAAAGTTCAATCCCCGTGCTGATCCTAGGATTAGCGGGTAAATATCATAATATGTATTATTACATTATGATATTGATAATTAAATATCATATATGCATTATTACTTTATCATATTGATATTTGAAATATCACAATATATATTTTTACTTTTTCATAATTATTGATATTTATTTAAAATATCATAATATGTATTATTACTTTATAATATTGATAATTAGAGTATTAAGTGACTGTTTCATAATATATTCTTTTTGTTTTGTTTTTTGGTATACCAGTTGTTTCAAGAATAAAATAAGAATACATTTAGTTCATGTTTCTATATGTTTTTGATGACTGTAAATTGTATTTATCAGAAATGGTGGCATGTGGCCTGAATCCCGAGAGTCTGTGATGAGTCGCGAGTCAGGCGGTAGGTCTGGCAGAGGTATAACTTCAGGACTTCGACGTAAGTTTCAGTTATTAGATTTTGCAGTATTTTTTTGTGTCTTTTTTTCTTTTGTTTAATAATGATAAATGTAAGGAAGTTTTCAAGACTACAATTTCAATTAACTTGATTATAACGCTTTATACTACGCTGCTTTCCATTATAATATGCTTACATTCTGATTCTAAATCATATCATACCTTTTCTTTTTCTCTTTTATTAGTTGTGTATATAAAACATATATATAGAACAGAATATTTCATACTTAAGTTTTGTTTTTGTTTTATTTTGTAGCGGGTTATTACAGTGAGATGACGATGGAATCTAGGGATATACCCGTACACAAGGAGAAATGCTCCCTACCACCATGGTGTATCTATATAGCATACACACTTTGTACCCTGCTTGTCATCTTCTCTTCCATCATTGTTATCTTGTACTGTTTCCGGTTCGGGTACCAGGAGTCTGTGAAGTGGGTCCTGGCATTGATTCTCTCCCTTGTTCTGTCCTTCCTTATCATTGAGCCACTCAAGGTGAGTGTTATACTAGTGGTATATACATGTAGTTATAACAACAATAGGTTGTGAGCTCCTAGGCTTTCACCCAGCCATCAAACATTATTTATTTTATTTACTCGCATATATAACGGACCGTTTATAAGACGGGGGGTAGTTATATAGTATAAAGTGTTATTATTATAATCAAAACACAGATATAGAGATTTTCTATAAAATTATAATGTTCATCGGGTAAAATGAATAAAAAAGATTAATGATACTTTGAGTAGAGCATGCTTCTGAATTTCAAATACTATTTGCTAAAATTAGAACCAGAAGTATTAGGCTATGAGTGGGTGAGACTTTTTCACTTAAAATTTCCTTTACTTTGATACCTGTCCTAAATTATGTTTGGTTCAGATCATTACTAGAGACTTTGAAATGAGACAAAAAGCATTTTTTGGTTTGCTTTGATAATGTAATGAAAATTTCTATCAGTAAACATGTAGTAAACATCTTTACTGTTATTTCATTTCAGGCATTGTTGATTGCCGTGTACGTGGTCGCCACATTTAAGAAAGTAGAGGAGGATGAGGATGAAGATTTTATTGACATTGAACCGACCTTCGACAACTCTAACGAAAAAATAAAGGTAAGAGTTTACTATTTTCGTATTCCTATATAATGATAAAAGCTTGTATATTAGCAGATAATGTTCTGATGGTCTACTGTATCCATAAATAGATTTAGAGTTACATTGAATAGTTACTTAGGATTTTTAAAAGCAAACTGAGACTTCTGTTGGAATGTTTAACCATTTTCTTTTTCATTGAAAGGATGTGAAATTCAAACCAATATCTGGATTTGCTTTGCTACAAGCTAAGGAGGAAGGCCGCAAAATCCACAGAATGAATGTTATGATTCGACAGTTTATAGCCTACGTATTCTACCTATGGCTGATCATGGTGTTGGTGTATGTGAACTTCCAATATGATACGTATCTGATGACAAAACACGTAGAAAATGACTTTATTGCACCTACAACCAATGACCATCTCAACTTTACCAATATAACCACGTAAGTTACAATATTATAATTTTAACAAGCAACTGTGGGAAGCGGCTGCCTCTCAAAAAAAGATTTTTATGAATGTTTTAAAAAAAAATCCTTTTTTTTCCTGTCTAATTTTATTATCTCCCTTTGAGGATTTTGGTGGAAATATCATAAAATTGTTTTCAAATGTGGACATTTTACTATTTTATTTCATTAGAAATTTACAATTCCATTTAAAAACAGTTTTTAATGTTACTTTGAACTTGATTGTGATTTAGAGTACTAAGTAAGTTGAATGTAATAATCTGTATTAGCAATTAAAAGAAGGGATTACTGATGCTGACTTTTGATAAAGGTATAATTAAAACAATCTATAATGGTGTTTTTGTCCAATTTCTGTTACAGTATAGACGAATTTTGGGAGTGGACAGAGACTGTATTTATTGATTCACTGTACAAAGAAAATAATACCCAGGATGAGGAACATGCGTTCCTTCTTGGAGAAGCCAGAATGAGGCTTATAAGGGGAGTTACAGGTAACTGTTATGATTTATTTTGTTCTATGTTACAAAAAGTGTGCAATACAATAAGTTTCCTACGGTCATAACTGCGTTTTTTTAAAGCAGCCGTGGAAATTATTACAACAGACTTTTTTTTTTAAAAGGTGGTCTCTTCATTTATGTGATAATCATAAGTATGTTTTTTTTTTAAACTGTTTTCACTCTTGGTAACATTTTCATATCTATAATAACTGTCTAATGTGGATGTCTTTTGCATAGATAAATACAATTCTAAATTTTGTGATTTAACTTGTCTAGCCAAATGTGAAGCAGCAAACGCAGCATCTAACCTCGGAGCCTCGTCTCTCACGGACCGCACTTGTTACGGACAGGGTAATTATGATGAGGATACTGACGACTATGCCGAAGGTTGGAACGACAGTAACTCTAACTACTCCTGGAGACATTACTCTGCTGGCGAGCTCGGAAGGTGAGTTGTCTCCCTTTACCTACCTTAAATTCTATTTATAATTTATATCCATGTTTGATTTTTCAATCATAATATTTCAAAATCACAATGTAATAAGAGAGATGTTTAACAAACTTAAATAGAAGTAGATCTAGGATAAAAGAAAATGTTTTGACCTAATTTTCTGCAATGTATGCAAAAGTTTCTTGACAATTCAATAAGAATGTTTTAAATGTTTAAAACAGTGACCTTCGTACATGTACATTTTATTGACCTTGAAATTAGAAATGTTGTTTGTTCACAGCACTCACAAGATTGGACATGTAGCTACATACGGAGGTGGTGGTTACCCACAAGGTCTCGGTACAACGTCTGCTGAGACTGACAGTATCATAGCCCATCTGAAGGACAAAGGATGGATAGATCTTCAAACACGAGCTGTCATCTTTGAATTTGCCTTATACAGTGCTGGCTCAGACATTACCTCAATGGTTGCTTTACTGGCCGAGTTCCCGCTCACCGGTGGCGTGATTACAAGTTACGAGATACAGAGTCAGAAACTACTCTGGTTCCAGAAAGATACAGTCGAACCTTTAATGGTTCTTGAGGTATTGACATGTTAATTAAATATGAATTGCATTTGAAATTATAGAAATTTAAAGTTGCCTTTTATGGCTCTTGATGTGTAAACATGTTAATTGAATATTAATTAATTGCATTTTCAATTATCGATATTTAATGTTACATGAAATGCAATTGATTAATGAAATTAATAGCATTATAAAAATATGTATTTTTTGTATTGTTTCAGTGCATTTTATTTTTGGTGATCATCTACTCTGTCATTCACTTGGCCTTACAAATCCGAGAGTGGGGTAAACAATTCTTCAAGGACATATGGAACTGGTATGAGATGTTGACCACATTAATGGCACTGGTTAGTGTGGGAATGTATATCGGCTGTGTAGTAGAGGCGACAAATACGTTCAACAGATTCCTCGACAATCAGACAGGATTTACGAATTACGAGCGTGCTATGTATGTACATGTTGGAATGAGATACCTGAATGCTTGGCTACTCTTCCTTCTAATGTTCAAGGTCAGTGACTTCAGTTATACATGTACTTTTATTGAACAATGGTTACTTGTACGGTTACTTTGAGAGATTTTTGATTACATACCTTAATGTATATTTTAGTTAGTTATAAGTAACAGGTGGAAAAGTAAAGTGCAGAGATGGAAATTAATGGTAAAGCATATGATGAAAGTTTCAATCAACTTGATGAGAAATTATTAAGTTAAGTAAGGCTTAAATAACAATGAATGATTTTTTTTTCCATACTATTATGGTAATGTATGATTTAATTTTCTGTTATGATTTGTTATAGAAATTAATTTTAGTTTGTAGCTTATAACCACACACAAATCAGTTCCTTGAACCATCCAGTACTAAACAGTTGGTGTAGTTTCTTGCTCAAGGAAACAACAGCCTCTGACGGGGCTTGAACCCACACAGCTAGAGATTATGAGATAACTACTGTGACTTGTTAACCACTTTGCCAAGCCGCCACATGTTATAATTGTTATATGATTTGTGTTATATTTTATTGTTAGGTTGTAAAGCAGATGAGATTTATCAAGTTTATGTACGTGTACGAGCGTACATTAAGCAGTGCCGTCAGTCACCTACTGGGCACCGGTCTCATCTATATCATACTACTTCTAGTGTACGCCCAGGTTGGATACCTGGTATGTCTTTAATGTTATATATAACTGCAGTTTTTTCTTTAGATTATGATTCTAGATTGTCTTGTAAGGCATAAGATAATATAATGTTAGTTACAAATGATTGTTGATAGACTGATAATAATTTTTTTTTTATAATACATGTAGCTGATTTGTTAGAATTGTTAAGGAAAACATTATTTGACAATTAATTTAAAATACATGAAACAATTTTCCCATGCTATTTCTAGATTAATTACAATGTGAAATTTATTAGCTATACTGTTACTATTAAGGTTTATCAAGAATAAAATGTTGAAGTATGAACTATTTTCATTATGTATGTTGGATTGTTTTTCTTGAAAATTTTAATAGATCTATATATATAACAAAATTATTAAAATTCAATATTTTATTTCAGATGTATGGCCGATTCGTCTCAGGTTTTGAATCAGTTGGTCATTCAATTACTACACTAATTGTAATGATACGTGGAAGTTTTGATTTCTGGCCAATGCTTGACTATCAACCAGTGTTTAGTCATTTTTACGTGTACTCGTACTATACTTTTGCTTATGGTATCATGATAGCTCTAGTCATTTCGATATTAACGAGCACATACAAGGTGATAAAGTCGCAGATGTACTACAAGGCCACGCTCGAGATGCAGGACTACGAGATGGTGGACTTCATGCTGAAGAGATTCAAACTTTTGACTGGTTTACAGAAACCTAAACCAGTAAGTAAAACCAGTCTGTTTTTTTTTTAATAAAGAAATATCACAAATCTGTTAAAAGCTGATGCACAATTTTATTAAATTTTCAATAAAAAATTTAAAAGATAAACAGATCTACAATTTTTTTTAACAATGGGCAAATATGGTAAGTATTTTGTCAGATTATGCAGTAACGTCAATTGTATTATGCCAGCATATTGTGTAAATTATGCTAGAAAGTTCTACAACTTTGTATCTGAATGTTTCAGGCATTTCGTCGGGTACGTTTCCCAGGGTTACCATCAGTGTCTAGTCGAAGTTCATCCAGTTATTCTAATCGTAGTGCAGAACCATTGCCGAGCGAGGAGAGTGTTACAGGGCCGCAGTATTCAGAAGTTAAACTGCGTAGCATGATGGCCAGACTGGGACCAACATGGCAAGCTGTACTCAGAAGAATGGACAAGGTAAAGTTTCGTTTTAATTTCATTTATTTTATACATTTGACCGAATGTCATTTTTTTGTATCAGATGTTTCGTTATAACTTATTTTTATTTTTCTGTTGCAAGAATTTTGCCAGTTATAAGTGATTTTTCTGTGATTTTGTTGCAAGAATATAGCCAGGATTAATCGGTGTTTCTGTGATTTTGTTGCCAGATTGTTGCATTAGATGATGAGGAAGAAAGTCTAGTCAAAAAAGCAGATGATGAAATGAAGAATTTGAATTGGAAGTGCCGTATAAATGAGATTGAGCGGCAACATAAAGAACTATTAAGCTGGCAGAACCAGCCATCAACTTCTGATAAACCTCCTCTAGGAGATTCAAAGCTAAGACAATCAATTTTAAAGAGGCCTGGAGCCTCAAAAGACAATCAGGATAGAAAGGCACCTGCGACAGTGTCAGGTGCTCAGATTCGGACTGCAGCCTCGACCCCTGCAGATGACGGTAATGGTGCGCAGGGTCGACGGCCGTTAAGTGATCAAGGTGTTCGTGTAGAGCCAGCCTCGACGTCAAAGAGGCGTGCGTCTTCCAATGACAAGTCCAAATTACAAACATTTTTCAGAAGCATTAAGCCATCAAAATCAGCTTGGAACAAATGAGCTGCAAATCACATTCATGGTCAGTCTTAACTGTAATAAAATATTAGTGTAAAAAGATTTAAGGGACATCACTCTTATAGTAACTAGAAACAGAGTTGTTGTCCATAGAAATGTGATTTACTAGAATGCCAAATAAAGTAATTCAATGTCTTTCATCGACTGTATGAGGAGGTATATGTGAGAAAAAAGACTCGCACTTTTGTGAAACAAGCTAACATAGTGGACAGCTTCCTGATAGATGGTTTAGTTCATAGTTATTTAGAAAAACATTCCAAAGTGCATGTAATATTACACTGTGTCTTAACTTACTGCTGATACTATTTTATATGTGATAGAAGTTTATTTTGTTACTGTCTTGTTAAACCATTTACATGTGTAGAAGGATTCATAAAATTCTTTTTGTATGGCAGTTTATTGTGATACTTTTATGTGCCAAGATGATATGTTGTTATTTTATTTTTCTCTCATGGATTTTCTCATGTTTCTTTTTTATTGTTGTCAATTTTCAATTAGTGCTCACTTTTATTGTTTTACTATTGTTCATGTCCCAATATAGGCAATTCTATGTGTGCATTTCATAAGGATGAGGAGTAGCAGAAATACCCAATGGAATTGTCTGTTACATCTTGTTACCATAACAACTTTGTAACATGCAATATCATTGGCTAAAATGTTGTGGGGGTATGTAATTTGCTAGTCTCATGATAACCATGTAATATGAATTCCAGAAGTGCTAAATATAACCAATATTAACCAAATCACCATTACAGTGTATGCTAAACTGAATTATAAATTTAAAATATTGTCTCCATATGTGCTGCCCCCTGGTGCTGTGCTGTATACTATTGTTTTAGCTCATTTTGTATATTTTATATTATTTATTATTACTGATATATTTTAGTGCCTTGTACAAAATATTATAACATATCTGAAACTTCAAGGAAACATTTTTCGATGTATATCTACATTATTTTCCATACAAAATATATATATAATAATAACATCAAAACAGTTTACTATCAACTTTTTATGTTACCCATTATTAATTAGATATTCTTTTATTTAAAATCAGAAAGGCACTTTACAAAGAGTTTGATATTTTCTTCAAGAAGCATTAAAATTTTGTGTTATAAACCGAATACCTTGTGTTTATAAATCATTTCAAGTGAAATCCTTCTGTTTTTTTTTTTTTAAAGTGAAATGTAACTGTACTATCTCTTGTATTTTTTCCCACAAATATTTGTATATTTTCTTATATTCCACAATGGATATAATTAACTTTATAAATCCTTTACTACTAAGTAGTTGTTTTTATATAATCTCACATATCTGTTTACAAAAACATATCATTGTAACATAAACAGTTCAATACGTTTACAATCACAAAATTTCCTTCATTTTTGTTTTTTTTTAACATTTTTATTTTTTTGTGCTGTAAATAGCTCAACACAAAAGGTTGCCTGGGTAACAAGCCAAAGTTGACAATGTAGAATAGAATTTGTTTCTTTCTCTTGGATGTAGGTATTAATAATTTACATAAACGTACATATATTTTCAACGTACATGTAAGTAATACATTTTTTTTTCCCTAACAAATAACTTTCCTAGTATAACTTATATATTTTTAATTTTGCACCAAAATATTTTTGATTTATTATTATTTTCTGGGGTTTATTTCTATCACCTAAACTAACATTATTTTGTAATTGATTTGAAAATTATTTCTTGGTTACTTGTTATTTCAGGGGTAAACCCTTATACTTTTATCTCAGATGTAAATTTGATAAAAAAAAAAAAAAGAAAATTTTCTTTTAGTTTAAACAATATTTTATTGATAAACCACACATTTACATAATAAATTACATAAAATAAAATTTACGGATTGAGTAGGAAGCTTGAAAAAATTTTCTTTTGTGTAAAGGTTAGGACTACTTTCTAAAATGCCAGGACTTTTATAGGAACGCTCAAACATGTTTAACGCCAAAATACAAAAAAAAAGATTAAACTTTTTTTTTACTTATAAGTTTAGTTAAACTATCTTTTTACTATGCAATTAATTATTTTTGATGTAGCAGGAAAAGTATCAATTGCATGTAATGACCTCTTGTATATCATTTTTATACATTTTAACCATTAATGATCTGTTGGTATTTTATTTCATTTTTATTAAAAAGGAAAAAAAAAAATTTGATGTCAAAGCTTGATACATATGAATAATTATTATATATATATTAATACAACAAAATCCAAATTGAATAAATTTACAATCCAACTGGTATCTATTTGCATCAAGCTGGCAATTAACAATTAACACTGGCATCAATTTACATCCAACTTGAACCTTTTTGCCTGACGCATCTCATATAATAATTGAGCCGCGTCACGACAAAACAAACATAATGCATTTGCCACCATCATGGATCCAGACCAGCCTGCGCCTCCGTGCAGTCTGACCAGGATCCATGCTGTTCGCTATCAGTTTCTCTACATGTAATAGAGTTGGTAAGCGAACAGCATGGATCCTGATCAGACTGCATGGATGTGCAGGCTGGTCTGGATCCATGCTGGTCGCAAACCCACTATGTTGGTTTTGTCATGACGCGGCTCGTATATAAATCATCTATTGGTCTAATGATGGGAGTATTATATAGCATATTACACTTATATCCACTGGTTATACCATACAGTATTATTTTGTATATTATAAGTGTTGTAACATCTAGTGAACTCAATTTTTTTTTTCGAAATTTTTTTTAAAGTTTTGTATAATATTTTTCAACACAAAAGATCAACAATTAATAAAATTTTGTTGCTAAATTTATGTACCATGTACTCATTGTGTCTATAGAGTACCTGAGTACAGTACACAAAGGTTTATGGATATGTCCATGGTAATTTTATATATATATATAAAAAAAAATCCGCCCATCAAATACTATGTTGTACTTGAAAATTTCACAATTTTTACTAATTTTTATAAAAATCCGTCCATAGACTATTGTTATTGTTATAATTATTATTATGTATTTTAATCAGTAACCATTGAAACTTGTTAAAAATATTTTAGAAGAAATATTGTAAATATTGGAGATATATTTTCAAGATATTTTATTTATTCATGTTACCATAGTGACAAAACTTTTGCTGTCAGGACATCCATTAACTTTCAGACAATTTCAATTCAAAATATTCATCATAATTATAACTACTTATTTTGTTTCTTTTTTTATTAAAGGTTAATAATCAAGTGAATATTTTTTACCGCTATACATTTTTTTGAAACAACATTGTAGATGTACATGACAAATCTTGTTTGTTACTATGGTATCTTGTTGAACACCTTGGATACAGTCCATTAGACGATGGTCATGCATTATGTTTGCATTTTGACTGAATAAAAACATCTCAAAGTACCACAAATGTGTTACTTATCTGTTGGTTTAAACATATTTATTTAAGCTCGATTGTGAAATAAGTTCCTGCAACTTATATTAATCTTTTTCGAGTCCAGTTCCTGGATCCAACCAGTACCGGTGTCATATGAAGAAATATTGTTGTGACCAGAGTAAGGCTCGAACCCATGGTCTCTGGGTTGAGAGGCAGACACCTTAACCACTAGGTCAGCGCTCCCCTTTTACTTATCTGTTGAAATTATTCCTCCTGGTATTTCAATTAAAACAAAGAATTGACACAATTTAACGCCACTGCAAGAAACATAAATCAGCTGCTTGCCTTCAAAACTGACTTAGTTGATTTATTTCCCCCCCATTCATCATGTCAACAAAAATATAATATACATACTGAGTCTTATGGGAACTTATGGTCCACAAATTAGAATAGTATTTCCTTTATTCGTTTATTGAGATTTTACATGCTGCAGCCAGAAACAATGAAATTTAGCCTGCAACATTGTGACATGTTAAATGACGGTAGACAGACGTTTCACTATTGAGACGGTTCACACCAAGACGTTTCACTCCCAAATGGGAGTGAAACGTCTTGAAGACATTTCACTCCCATTTTATACCAAAATTATTTTGAAACTTATGATATACTACAATAGACCTTAATTTTACGAAAAAATGAAAGTTTGTATGTTATAATTTTTAAAGTTTTATTATTTTATATTTTACTTGATTATATGATATCTTTTCAGATATTTATTCTTATTTAGGGAAGGATATGCATATATGACCGGATATAATTGTATGAAAGTTGCAGTTCTCTAAAGATGTTAATGATAATAATTTATAAGTGATTTTCTTTGCATTAAGTATATTTTTATATCAATTCAATATAAAAAAAAAATTCTGCAGATAATCTTACATAATATATTAAATATGATTATCTGATCAAATATTATTTTATTTTTGTTATAATTTACAACATAAACTAATTAACTTATGGAGGAGTTTCTGTTTCCATGACTTTGGTTTTAATTGGCTGAACATTGCCTAAAAATAGTTCAATGGTCCAATAAACAACTAATTAATAACTGTTGATGCTAAAGTGCAATGTTTATACAACTAATTTAATGGTCATGTCAAACTGTTAATTGATGGTCTCAGTGTTTATACAACTAACTAGGTGATGAGATTACTGTTAACACCACAATTATCTAAGTTTGTTTAATGGCTACTGTTCAATAAATTGATAATTTCCGTATTGAAACCAACATTTTTACTCATAATAATTAACAGGAATTCTTCAAAACACTGTTTAAACGGAACAAAATTCACTTTTCTGAGCTGATACTATACTGTATAGATTATGATTAATTACACATTCTGTTATATTTCAGAAAAATTATACTTTTATAATCATTCTTCAAATTCATAAATTCTTCTAAACAATACTCTCAAATTCAACAAAATGAATCATTAAATTGAATTTCCCCTTCATAATGAAAATAAATTTTCTTAATAAAAACATCTAAAAAATTGGGAGTGAAACGTCCATACAATTGACAAAATGGGAGTGAAACGTCTAGGTGTGAACCGTCTTGGGAGTGAAACGTCTCAATAGTGAAATGTCTTGGGAGTGAAACGTCTGACATTCTTAAATGACCTTTTAGGTTTTTATCTTGCCCATTTCAAAATACTTTATGGCACATCTATGATGACCCTATCTAGTTTTACAATATTCTGGGACATATTATAATCTGACAAGCAACTGGGGATTAGCACCATGTTATCTTTTCTTCCAATAAGCCACATATGCAACCATTTTGTCATGTTGACCATTGTAAATTGATATTTCTTTGTCTGTAGTAAATGTTGTAAAATAAGAGAAATATAACCCTACCCAACTGGTTCAAGATATTATAGTCCTTTTGTATCTGAATGGTTCTTACACGATGTTCTGAAAAATGATCAACGAAGGTGGTTTTTTGTTATAATCATATCAATATATGATATTAACACTACACTTGTGGATCAAATGGGTCCAAATTTGAATGTTAACGTAAGTACTTTAACCTAGTTGCTAGTTGCTTACTCTGTTATATGTCCCAGTATATAAGCAGGTCAATGTCTGACTTACCTTTTTTGTCACAGACGTAAGAAAATAATCGAAATATATTTAGGTATGACAATTTAATTTAGGCTTATTATGTCTCAATTCTAACTGGATTACTTTTATGAAAGAATATCAAAATTACTGTAATACAAAATGACAGCGTCATCATCAAGCCATTTTGGATTTTCAACAAGAGCAGGGGATATATTCAATAATGGACAAAATAATTTTTAGATTGGTAATAATATTCAGTTGAAAAAGGTCTTGCTCAAACAACATGTACATAAACTTCTTTATTGCTCATAATGTACATGGCATTAATACATTATATTCTATAGCTAAAATATAATTTTAACAGATTACAATGTTTATAAATTAATCTTTATTACATACAATTAGTCCATTTACACATAACACAGCTTTAATTGAATTAAAACCATACACATAATAAGACAAATTGAAAAAAGGTATACATAAAATAATTTCATACTTTTAAAACATAAAGCACAGGTTCACCTTGTCTAAAATGAAGTATTTCATTTCCCCATTACATTTGTACTAACATATATGCAGACCTTGTGTATAAACCTTGATTATGTAGCTTAATAAAAAAATGTTTTAAATCTTTGAAGAGATAATTGGCTCAACATAATGTGGTGATTGGCTAAACTTAACAACTTAACAAGGTAATGGGCTATTACCAAGGACAGTCTACATATAATTACATCTCATCAATTATGGCAAGATAAAATTACATGTCCAAAAGCCAGAGAAAGTAATTACAAAATATTTAAGTCTTATCTTACAAATAATTTACATGCTAAAATTATCTTTCTTTTCATAATGGCATTTCAAAGAATAGAAAATGTTTGATGTTATTATAAAAAAAACAATGCTGACCTTCTATAGCTAGACAAATAATCACATAAATTCAATGTGGATAGCTACCGTACATATCAAGAATTCAACTAAATAGCCACATGACAAAAACTCAATATGAATAGCTACATCATATGAATTCAATGTGAATGACTAACATAAGAATTCAACATCAACAGCAGGACTCAAACCCGCAGGGGTGTGGTGAGATATAAGTGATGAAAATCAGCAAACCATATATTTTTGAGACAATAAAATCAGGTTGATTGAGCCATATTACAATGACTAAATTATTGTGAAAGGTCAAGTCCAAATAATCTAAGGAGAAAATTAACTTCAGTCAGAAAAGCTCTGGTTACTCATTTTGTAGAGACTTTGGCTTATAATTAATTGATATACTTTGGGCTGGCTAGAGTACTGAGATCAATATGACACTTTCATCATCATCATCATAAAAATAGACAACACTGACACTCATGTAACATCCTGTCATGATTCCAGACACTCCTCACACTCTCCATGTTTTCCTCACATCATTCAAACTATTATCTAAAACACTAACAACAACTTTAAAACAGTCCAGCTGAGCAATAAAATACAATAAACATGGCACATGTTCATCAGCATTTAAAATGTCTAAAAAAAAAAAATTAAGTTTTTAAATATGATCTTATTTTCTTGCCTTGTTTTGTTGTGTAGTTACAATTGTGTGTGTGAAAAGTTATATGGTTCAGTATAAGCAGCTAAGTAGCTACAGTCATTTTAAGCCATATAACATAATACTTTTAGAACAAATTCGTTTAACTGCACCCATGCCTCCATTATTCAAAACTAAAATTATTTCATAATATTTGTTACAGCTGTGTACATAAATAAATTTTCGAGGGTTTAGAGCGAAACTGATCTATCTGCTTCTATTTCTATATAAAAATGGACTAGTTATGCTCTAAACCCTCAAATTATGAATACTATAAATAAAGAAATCTGATGTGACAGACACCAAGTATGTTAATGTTCTTCATTAAATTCTGCAGAGTACCTTAGAAACCTTCTGTGTAGTGATTATTTTTACCAAGTTTCATTACAATCTGTAAGTAATTGATTTAAAAGGGCAAACAAATTATTAAGCATTTAAATATCTAAGTCTCTTTTTCAAACCTTCATGCTGACATGAGCCTGTTTCTGTATAAAACATAATGTAATGTTAAAATTCAAATTAAAACAACAGTGCTATACTTATATAAAACTACCACTTTGTAACTTGCAACAAGACAAAAATATATGAGCCGTGTCATGACAAAACCAACATAGTGTGTTTGCGACCAGCATGGATCCAGACCAGCCTGCGCATCCGCGCAGTCTGATCAGGATCCATGCTGTCCGCTATCAGATTCTCTACTTGTAATAGGGTTGGTAAGCGAACAGCATGGATCCTGATCAGACTGCGTGGATGCGCAGACTGGTCTGGATCCATGCTGGTCGCAAACGCACTATGTTGGTTTTGTCGTGACGCGGCTCATCTTACCACTACAATATTAGACAAATGATAACAGATTTATATGCTATAACATTGTGTAAGAAAAACATGTAAAATGGTGTGTAAATGATGTGTTATATAATATGTTAACATAAAATCAATGCCACATATAAAATGTGTTTATAACAAACTTGCAAATCACACAAATGAATTCATTAAAAAATCCTAAAAAAAAGCGCTGTAAAATTTCTGACAAAATTCAAAATTTAAAAACAAAAACATGAGAAAACTGAAATATGTTTTAAAGTTTGAATATATTTCTTTGTTTCAAACAGACAATAAAGTCATTAATTAGAAATTCAAACTTTGAAAGCTCTGCTTACTTTGATAAAACATTTTCAAAACTAATGTACAAATCAGATAAACAACTGCATTACATGTTAAACATAAAACACTTTTTTATTTTTTTTTACAAAAATTTTACATGAACGGTTATAAGCCATAAAGCAAAACATCTTTTCTGCACCAAATTTCCGTGACAAGGAATGTTGTTAAAGAAGCAACAATGTATATATAAATACCCTATACACATCAATAACTGATCAAATACAATCTTAAAATATTTCAATCAAAATACAGGACTGATATTCTGATATATAACAATAACATAAAAAAAAACACATTTTTTTACTGAAGATTGAAATATTAAAAAAATAAAACATGCTTTTTATTGAAACTTAAAATCTTCAAAATAAACACCTTTTCATTAAACTGTATACATTTTGTATATTCAAAATAAATGGCTTTTTTATTGACAATAACAGCCCTTTTCATTAAAACTTTAATAATTTGAAATAGAACCGACTTTTTTGAAACTTAAAATCTAAAAGAACAAACCTTTTTATTGAAATTTTAGATGTGTAGGTTTTTCGCTGTAACTATCAAAAATTTCTACTATGTTCCTTATCATCAATTTTCATGAAATTCCCATCAGTCCACTGACTACATGAAACACTTTAAAATACGTCTTTCTTCTTATTTTAACATTTTCTTCTCCTATTAACAGTTTATGCAATACACCTGCCTATCAAAAGATTGTATTTGGTACAGCACAAAACAGTTATCTATTAATGTAGCACAATGTAATGATAATGATTTTGAATTTTCTCTTGCAAACTAGTTTTTCAGTCCCTGAGTTTACAAAGCCCAATATTCTAATGGTATATGTACCTTACAAAACTTTCAGTTTTAACAAAACCAAGACGCTCTTACACAGATAACTAGAAAAAGAACATATAGGTAACCTATCCTACAATACAATAAATTTTTAAACGGCAGTTTGAAATGTTCAAAACTTAAAACAAAGGTGATCATAACTGTTGATTTTCACACAACAAATTTCTTACAGCAACACCATACAAATAAAACGTCCAAAACCTGTACTATAAATTGACAACATTATCAGTCCTGAACAAAAAACATATCTTTTGAACATAATTTACATTATCTAAAATTCTAACAATTACCCTTTTATATTATAACAATAAAATTTCTACAATTGTATATAAAGAGAATATAGACCCCTCTCCGTTTCATTTCTGGCATATTGCCGAAAGTTGATGCAAGATTTTTTAAATTATTGCACTACAAAATGACTTAATAGAAAGGGGCCTTAACTGTTTCGAAATGAAGTAGAAAATTACACTATCTTTAACTGCAAAAATAACTTATTTCCATTATGTGCCTATATCCTAAAACATTACAGAATTCAAATAGAGATGGGCTAAGTTACAAAATTCTAAATTCTGTTGCTAAGAAAATCGTGTTGCTATGGTAACACTGTCTAATTATTGTTTTGGGTCATCACCAAAGTTCATTCTAATCTGCTCCAGGAACATGAATGTCAATATTGTATGCGGTCCAAGTCGAACAAAAGCTGGCAAGAATCCCTGAAATAATACAAATAAACTGTTATCAAAATGTTTCCATAGCAACATCATTGAAAATCAAGTTTTTCAGAAATTTAGGAAATTTATTTTTCATTTTTCATAAAAAAATACTTATCAAAATATCAAAATTTAACTCATTCACTCCAGGGTCTTTCAAATTTGAAAGACCCTGTTCACAGATATTTAAAAGACTAATTATTCCTTGTTATTCAACAATTTACTTTTTATAATATTAAATAATTTCTATTTAAGTTTTAGAAGCTCATTTCTCTTAATAAAATGCATAAAAGCAAAATCAACGAGGAAATACACTGTAACATTTGCTGAACAACAAATAACTACAAACTGTGAAATTGAAATTTATTAATTCAACTTTTAAAAGAGAATGAAAGTGTGTAAAAATACAACTGAAAAATACCTTAGGTACAAAATATCAAGCTGAAACATTGGACAATACATGTATTTCAAAAGTTTTTTGTTTTTTGTTGTTGTTGTTTTTTTTTTTAAAAATAAATAAAATCAGAGGCTGTAATATTTTCATTATTAGTAACAGAAGTATTTAGTTTAACATCATTTATTTAAACTTAAGTGTGAAGAAAGCTTTAAGGTTAAATGATTTCACTTTAATAGGTCTGAATAAACATCATATCAGTCAACTTTAACAAATACACTATAATATAACTATAATAATATGATTAATTGGTTTAATTATTTTAAGCAGTTACTTTGTTTAAATGTTTATTTTTTTGTAGCCTATGTATAACCTGAACACTAGCATGCCATGCCCATTGTGCTCCTAATGCATATACTTATTTAACGAAAATGGTCTCAAAGCTGTCATTGTATTAAAGTGCATTTAACTTAAAGAGTGTGATAGCGTTTTTTTTCATAATCTATAATAAATTCCATCACAGATTTTAAATGGGCTGATTCTAAGCTTCTTTTTTTTAAATTTCATTTAGAAAAATCATTCTAAACTAAATGTTGCCAGTATGATTAAGGAGTAAGGGATAGGTGATACAAAGTTAATCACACAACCAATAGTGATATAATGGTATATAGCTATAATAGATTATAAGGTCATGAAGTTTTAACTATTTTACACTAAAAGGAGTTGTGTGTATGAAACAAGTCTATAAGGGAATAAGTAACTCATGAGTAAGAAAAGAAAGTGGGGGGGGGGTACAGGGGAAAGAGTATATTGTGAAGAGAAGGGATGGATAGTGATATTATGTGACCAATTTGTGGAGCAGTACAAAAAAGGGGAGATAATAAGAATAATCACTTTATGCCATATATAACACACATTCTTCATAGTGATTTAAGAGGTGAAACCACATTCAAGGTTTGGGGTCATCACCAAAATGAAATCTGATCTGTTCTAAGAACATGAATATGAGAATGGTATGAGGCCCAAGCCTAATAAATGCTGGCATGAAACCCTGCAAACAAACAAAATAAATGAGGTCCAACCCAAGTTAAGGAAGGGTACAAAATCAATTGCAACAACATTAAGAAATAAAAGAGAAAGTTAAACATTCAGTTCAGTGAAATACTAAGCATAGACTCAAATGTATGTGGTATGTTAATCATAGAAAACAGTGCAGTCAATACCAAATAATATTTTATTTAAACAGAGAAAAAAAACAAGTAAGCTAAATTTAATATGCTATATATTAATTACAAAGAAAACTAAAGCATAAGCAAAACTCATGCAGAGCAAGTAGTTTAAAATATATATATAAATATATCCATCTACATACCTTGAAAAATCCTAGAGGTCCATTTTTCCCTATATCTACAGCACATGCTAGAATATTCTGTAATATATATTAATATTTTGTAAATAAAAGTGTACACAAAATCAGGGAGCAGAAGATAACCTTTTAAATAATTAACTATCTAAGACTTTTCATATTGTATCAACTCTTATCCAGCTTTCACAAGGTCAAAAAGTCACACTGTTACAAATATGAGAATCCAAAGTTTTATCCTAAAATTTTCCTACAGAATTAGTAATAACAGAATATGGTTATAAGAATGCAAACCAAGATTCACTTCTGGTATTGATGCTTAAATACATATACTCCGATTATACATAATTATGTACTTAGTAATGTTTTGACTTGTATCTTAAAAAAAAATGACTGGTGATTTCATCATTTACCTGTTTAAAAAACTGGAATATCTTGTGTAAGGTAGCTTTTTCTTCTTGAATCTGAGAATTTTTCTTTATCATCTTTGTTCATTTTAAATACACAAGTTCTATGTAAGAATTAAATAATTTATGTTTTCAGGCTATTGGACCTAAGTGGAGCTCTATTAAAATTACATAATTCTCATGATAACTTACCTTATATTTACCAGGCTGGGGCATTCATGGGTCTTCTTAACAAGTGGCATTTTGTAAATACTTTTTTACCACCCTTAACATATAACTTTAATTATAGTTTTAAATGCAATTAAATTGAAAACATTTAATTTTAAAGTTTGGATTTCTAAGATAATTCCCCATATTCTGCTATTTTACAAATTTTTTTTACCTGGACCCAAGTCCAACACTTTGTGCCATTATATTCTTCATGAATATTTTAAATTTCCCCCAAAAATTCTAAAAGTTTGAGATTTCTTAAGATATATTAACAAATTGGGGTAAAAAAACATAAATTTGACTAAGACCAAAAATAAACTTGCAGTTTGTCTTTTAAATTTAAAACAATATTAAATTTTTCTTAATTTTGAATAATTTTTAAAAAAAACATTTCAAATTTTATTTTAAAAATTATTGGGGGTTTCATTTTTTTTTAACGGGGTAGGGTTTTTTTAAAAAAAACCTTAAAAAATTCTTAAGTTTAAAAAGGTTTATTGCAAGGGGTTAAAAATTAAATTTGTTTTTAAAAACCATTTACAAAAGGTATTAATGTTTGATTTAAGTTGTACTAAAATGTATTTTTTTGTTTTTATGAATATACGAACAAAAAAGCCCCTTTCAAGTTTGAATTATTTTAGTAAAAAGTTTTAAAAAATCTTTTTGGAAACAAATTTTAAGTTGGAAAAAAAAGTTTTTTTAAAAATTGGAAACGATTAAAAAAAATTTTACGGTTTTTTAAAAGGTTTACTTTTTCCCTTGACACCCATAATTTAAAATTTTTTTTTTTTAAAAAAAATTTCTTAATTTTAAAAGGAATTTTAAAAAAAATTACTTTTTTATCTGTATTGAAAATTTAAAATTTGTTTATGGTTTTTTCAAAATTTGAAAGAATTTAAAATTTAGGGTGGTAAATCCCCAAAAAATAACATAAGACTCACAGCACAGAAACTTGAGGTAAAATGTAAAATTTCGTTGTCTTTTTTAAAGAATGAAGTTCCCAGTAACGTTCCTTTTATCTGGTCATAGAAAGCAATCTGTCCAACAGTAACAAGAACAGCACGACTAGTGGCCATCGTAGCCCCGTTAAACATTTTCACTGGACCTTCTTCCTTAAATACTCTATACAATCCATCTACAGCATGCTTGTAACTGAAATAACAACAACAAGAAATAGAGGATATTGAATGAGTGTTAGTTCAATACTGAATTTATTGAACAAGTTGAATAAAATTATATTATACGAGTCTCTGGCGAGTAAAATATTATTTTATTCAACGAGTCTGATAAATTTAGTAATGAACTTACCCAAAAATAATATTCTATTTATCACATACCCAAAATGAAGACTGTTTAAAGTGCAAACAAATCTTTTTTGTTGACGTGCCTAAAGTGTAATGCTTACATGTTGTGTTTCATAACACTACGTTTTTATAACGCAAATGACTTTACATCAAAATATATGCACGGCCATGCAATACCATTTTTACAGTCACAAAAATGGCATGGGTAATAAACATATGCATACATTGCAGTACATTTTTCAGGTACTTTTATATGATAACAACCTTTTTCTCTTCTTACTTTTTCATGTCAAAACTTTACAAGTTGTATTAACCATTTGAAAGTTCACATTCTGGACTGACAAGTACCGGTGCCATGTGTGCAAGTATTTTCATGATCCTAGTAGAGAATAAACCAAGAATTGCTGGGTTCAGAGGCATGCAACTTGAACTGAACCATCAGCTATGTCATTATCAACAATATTGAGAATCACAAATAAATTCTTTCAATTGGTTTAGTATTTCCCAACAATATCAATTCTATATTTTACTACATTATAACTAAGTATGGTTTAAAACCCTACATAACAATCAATTAAAACAAAGTTTAACAAACTTATTTTTATAGTGATACAGTGTATTTTTCAGTGTATTCGTAGCACTTCTGTGAGACAATGTCGTAGGGTAAAGAAGATATGCCAATTGAGCAATTATGACTGTACACTAAATCTAACGTTCATCATTCAGCACATATTGTATTCTCAGATACTTACACAACAGACAACACATGTTATCATGAAATTTCTTAGCTTAAATATCAAAACTGCTGACACAAACATAAACTTACTTTCTTCGTTGCTCTGGTGGCAGCTTTACATCATTCTGCATCCTACAAAATATACTCCGTTTTTGTTTTTTGTTTTTGTTTTTTTTGGGTTTGGGGTTTATTTAACACAAAAGCAAAGTTTTTATTTACTTTGGGGGGAAAAACCTGAATGCCCCTTGAAATTTTTTTCAGGGCAAAAGCACCCGATTAGAAAACCCCCACATTTCCTAGAGTTGATAGCTTTTTCTAAATGGAAAAAATCTGAAGACCCTGGCACCTATAGCCGTGATAGGCAATTGGTTTGAAGTCAATGACCTTAACCACTCGGCTATGGACACCCTTCTCGTGATTAGTGATAAATGTCTCAAAGATTTATAGGAGGATTTCAATAAGCATAATTATGGATTTTAATAGTACAATTCATTATCTTTAAGGAAAGCTCAAAATATGTAATGAGCAAACAGTGAACAGTGTAGACAGCATGAATGTGCCGGCTGATCTTGGTCTGCACTGGTCACAATTGTAGAACCTGAAGCCACCAGCAAGGTAAGGGTTAAATACATAAATTAAAACCATCTGTAATCAGGAAGGTCTTGATAGTCAGGTGAAGATTGTAAATATAAAACATACCTAACATTGACCATATCTGGTGGGGTACCTACAAATCCCCCCATGGCACCGGCAGTTCCTGCTAACAACACTTTCTCGTAAAACGGCATGTTTCTGCCATCTTTAGTGAGAGCTTTACGACCAATATCATACACGGCAAATCTTGTCATCGAATAAGTTAACTGAAATAGTGTTCTATTACATACATGGAGATAATTTAAATCAAATTTCTTAAACATTCAAATTTGACCTTAAAGGTCAAGTTCATTTATGAAGCAAGGTCATATTTCAATATGTAAAAACAAAGTCCGGAAGAGTAAAAAAAAAAGAAAATTATGTTAAATTTTGTTCAATTTTTCTGACCCGGATGGTCAAGGTCATTTAGGACAATATTATTTATCAGGTTTTAATATGTTAAAATGAAATCAAAAAATAAAATCAATAGTCAAGTTTCTTGAATTTTGAGAATTGACCGTGATAGATTAAAGTGATTTAACAGCCAATATAATATTTCAATATGGGAATCCTCAATAAAAAAATAATAGAACAGTAAGAAACAGTGTTACAACTTTTTATCAAGCCATGCCTACCTGTCTCATAACTGAGGCTGAGAGACCATTATAAAATCCTAGCACACCATCTGAGCCATATAACTTTTTAGCCATCGTAAATATACTGATCTGACCTTGCTGTGTCTGCATGTGTACCTGGTATATATCATAATGTACATGATTATAAAAAACTTTTATTACAAACCTAAAGTTAATTTTGGTTGTACATGTACTTTGGTTTGGCCATTGTTAGTACGGCCAGCCATTAACCACATTGATAGGCTACTCAATAACATGTTAAATATTTTAGGTGTGCTGTCTTTATTAAACTTTGTAGGGAGGATGGGCATGGCCAGTAGAAAGGCCCCTATTGATTTTGAGGTCATTAGTCAAAGGTCAAATTTGCTACTTTGTGGAAAATCCTTTTCCAGTCACTAAACTGAGAAGCAAAGGTGTTTTATGAAAATTGGTAGTGACATTAACCATTGCCAGTAGATGACCCCAATTGATTTTGAGGTCATTAGGACAAAGGTCAATGTCACAGTGACACTAAGTGTAGAGAATCCTTGTCCAATCAACAACTTGAGAATGGTTACATTGACTGTGTAACTTTAAAGGGACAACACTCTTGGCAAGCTGATGACCAATTATAAATTTTCTTCATATCCAAACTCAACAATTCCTTTTACATGTATAACATTTAACAAGATTAAGGATGAGTATATCACATGCAATCAAACTTAGGGGAAAAAAAAGAAATGAGCCGCGTCATGACAAAACCAACATAATGGGTTTGTGACCTGCATGGATCCAGACCAGCCTGCACATCTGCTCAGTCTGATCAGGATCCATACTGTTCGCTTACAAACCCTATAACAAGTAGAGACACTGATAGCAAACAGTATGGATCCTGATCAGACTGCGCGGATGCGCAGGCTGGTCTGGATCCATGCTGGTCGCAAACCCATTATGTTGGTTTTGTTATGACATGGCACAAAGATCAAAGATGTTTAAGAGACACTTTATTTATCTACATAATTTTTACTGCAAACATCAATATTTACAGTTTAAGATAACATTTTCCTCAAGGTTATATATTCAGTTATCTCTAGCATATCCCAGTTCTTCAACTTACAGAGTAACCTGGTTTAAATTATGTCATCAGAAATTAGGTTACTATCTCTAATGATAAACTAATTTTAGATGTAGAAATGAATGGGATAGAAATATGACAATGCAAAATAACTTTTATAAAATGTCAAAAGGATGCATTTAATCTCCAGATTAATATGTTTCCTTCTTAAATTGTTGTTAAAGAGAAAATGGTATAAATGATAGAGATAAATTCTACTATTGCACAGATATTAACTTTTCTATACTTAAAGTTCACAACTATTTTTCAACTCTGACAAATGTAACCAAGGCAATCTATAACATTTGTACAATCTTATCAGGTCAGGTAAGCTATCACATTTTGTGTAGTCTGATCAGGTCAGGTGAGCTATCATATTTGTGTAATCTTATAAGGTCAGGTAAGCTATCACATTTTGTGTAAACTGATCAGGTCAGGTAAGCTATCACATTTGTGTAATCTGATCAAGCCAGGTAAGCTATCATATTTGTGTAATCTGATCAGGTCAGGTAAGCTATCACATTTGTGTAAACTAATCAGGTCAGGTGAGCTATCATATTTGTGTAATCTTATCAGGTCAGGTAAGCTATCACATTTGTGTAAACTGATCAGGTCAGGTAAGCTATCACATTTGTGTAATCTGATCAGGTCAGGTAAGCTATCACATTTGTGTAATCTTATCAGGTCAGGTAAGCTATCACATTTGTGTAAACTGATCAGGTCAGGTAAGCTATCACATTTTGTGTAGTCTGATCAGGTCAGGTGAGCTATCATATTTGTGTACTCTGATCAGGTCAGGTAAGCTATCACATTTGTGTAATCTGATCAGGTCAGGTAAGCTATCACATTTGTGTAAACTGATCAGGTCAGGTAAGCTATCACATTTTGTGTAGTCTGATCAGGTCAGGTGAGCTATCATATTTGTGTACTCTGATCAGGTCAGGTAAGCTATCACATTTGTGTAATCTGATTAGGTCAGGTAAGCTATCATATTTGTGTAATCTGATCAGGTCAGGTAAGCTATCACATTTGTGTAAATCTGATCAGGTCTGGCAATCTATTACATTTGTGTAATCTGATAAGGTTAGGTAAGCTATCACATTTGTGTAATCTGATCAGGTCAGGTAAGCTATCACATTTGTGTAATCTGATCAGGTCAGGCAATCTATCACATTTGTGTAATCTGATCAGGCAAGCTAGGCAAGCTATAAACATTTGTGTAATTTGATCAGGTCAGGCAAGCTATCACATTTGTGCAATCTGATCAGCTTAGGTAAGCTATCACATTTGTGTAATCTCATCAGGTCAGGCTAGCTATTATAATTGTGTAATTTGATCAGGTCAGGAATGCTATCACATTTGTGTAATCTGATCAGGTCAGACAAGCTATCACATTTGTGTTATCTGATCAGGTCAGGTAAGCTATAACATTTGTGTAAACTGATCAGGTCAGGTAAGCTATCACATTTGTGTAATCTGATCAGGTCAGGTAAACTATCACATTTGTGTAATCTGATCAGGTCAGGCAAGCTATCACATTTGTGTAATCTGATCAGGTCAGGCAAGCTATCACATTTGTGTAATCTGATCAGGTCAGTTAAGCTATCACATTTGTGTAATCTGATCAGGTCAGGAAAGCTATTATATTTGTGTAATCTGATCAGGTCAGGAAAGCTATTATAATTGTGTTATTTGATCAGGTCAGGAATGCTATTATAGTTGTGTAATTTGATCAGGTCAGGCAAGCTATCACATTTGTGTAATCTGATCAGGTCAGGTAAGCTATCACATTTGTGTAATCTGATCAGGTCAGGTAAGCTATCACATTTGTGTTTTTTGATCAAGTTAGCTAAGCTTTCACATTTGTGTAATCTGATCAGGTCAGGTAAGCTATCACATTTGTGTAATCTGATCAGGTCAGGTAAGCTATCACATTTGTGTACTCTGATCAGGTCAGGCAACCTATCACATTTGTGTAATCTGATTAGGTCAGGTAAAGCTATCATATTTGTGTAATCTGATTAGGTCAGGTAAGATATCACATTTGTGTAATCTGATTAGGTCAGGTAAGCTATCACATTTGAGTAATCTGATCAGGTCAGGTAAGCTATCACATTTGTGTAATCTGATTAGGTCAGGTAAGCTAATCAGATCAGGTAAGCTATCACATTTTGTGTACTCTGATCAGGTCAGGCAATCTATCACATTTGTGTAATCTGATTAGGTCAGGTAAGCTATCACATTTGTGTAATCTGATCAGGTCAGGTAAGCTATCATATTTGTGTAATCTGATCAGGTCAGGTAAGCTATCATATTTGTGTAATCTGATCAGGTCAGGTAAGCTATCATATTTGTGTAATTTGATCAGGTCAGGTAAGCTATCACATTTGTGTGTGATCTGATTAGGTCAGGTAAGCTATCACATTTGTGTAATTTGATCAGGTCAGGTAAGCTATCACATTTGTGTAATTTGATCAGGTAAGGTAAGCTATCACATTTGTGTAATTTGATCAGGTCAGGTAAGCTATAACATTCGTGTAATTTGATCTGGTCAGGTAAGCTATCACATTTGTGTAATCTGATCAGGCCAGGCAATCTATCACATTTGTGTAATCTAATCAGGTCAGGCAATCTATCACATTTGTGTAATTTGATCAGCTTAGTTAAGCTATAACATTTGTGTAATTTGATCAGGTCAGGCAAGCTATCACATTTGTGCAATCTGATCAGCTTAGGTAAGCTATCACATTTGTGTAATCTGATCAGGTCAGGTAAGCTATCACATTTGTGTAATCTGATCAGGTCAGGTAAGCTATCATATTTGTGTAATCTGATCAGGTCAGGTAAGCTAATCAGATCAGGTAAGCTATCACATTTGTGTACTCTGATCAGGTCAGGCAATCTATCACATTTGTGTAATCTGATTAGGTCAGGTAAGCTATCACATTTGTGTAATCTGATCAGGTCAGGTAAGCTATCATATTTGTGTAATCTGATCAGGTCAGGTAAGCTATCATATTTGTGTAATTTGATCAGGTCAGGTAAGCTATCACATTTTTGTGATCTGATTAGGTCAGGTAAGCTATCACAATTGTGTAATCTGATCAGGTCAGGTAAGCTATCATATTTGTGTAATCTGATTAGGTCAGGTAAGCTATCACATTTGAGTAATCTGATCAGGTCAGGTAAGCTATCACATTTGAGTAATCTGATCAGGTCAGGTAAGCTATCACATTTGTGTAAACAGATCAGGTCAGGTAAGCTATCACATTGTGTAATCTGATCAGGTCAGGTAAGCTATCACATTTGTGTAATCTGATCAGGTCAGGTAAGCTATCACATTTGTGTACTCTGATCAGGTCAGGCAACCTATCACATTTGTGTAATCTGATTAGGTCAGGTAAGCTATCATATTTGTGTAATCTGATTAGGTCAGGTAAGATATCACATTTGTGTAATCTGATTAGGTCAGGTAAGCTATCACATTTGAGTAATCTGATCAGGTCAGGTAAGCTATCACATTTGTGTAATCTGATTAGGTCAGGTAAGCTAATCAGATCAGGTAAGCTATCACATTTGTGTACTCTGATCAGGTCAGGCAATCTATCACATTTGTGTAATCTGATTAGGTCAGGTAAGCTATCACATTTGTGTAATCTGATCAGGTCAGGTAAGCTATCATATTTGTGTAATCTGATCAGGTCAGGTAAGCTATCATATTTGTGTAATCTGATCAGGTCAGGTAAGCTATCATATTTGTGTAATTTGATCAGGTCAGGTAAGCTATCACATTTGTGTGATCTGATTAGGTCAGGTAAGCTATCACATTTGTGTAATTTGATCAGGTCAGGTAAGCTATCACATTTGTGTAATTTGATCAGGTAAGGTAAGCTATCACATTTGTGTAATTTGATCAGGTCAGGTAAGCTATCATATTTGTGTAATCTGATTAGGTCAGGTAAGATATCACATTTGTGTAATCTGATCAGGTCAGGTAAGCTATCACATTTGTGTAATCTGATCAGGTCAGGTAAGCTATCACATTTGTGTAATTTGATCAGGTAAGGTAAGCTATCACATTTGTGTAATTTGATCAGGTCAGGTAAGCTATCATATTTGTGTAATCTGATTAGGTCAGGTAAGCTATCACATTTGTGTAATCTGATCAGGTCAGGTAAGCTATCACATTTGTGTAATCTGATCAGGTCAGGTAAGCTATCATATTTGTGTAATCTGATCAGGTCAGGTAAGCTAATCAGATCAGGTAAGCTATCACATTTGTGTACTCTGATCAGGTCAGGCAATCTATCACATTTGTGTAATCTGATTAGGTCAGGTAAGCTATCACATTTGTGTAATCTGATCAGGTCAGGTAAGCTATCATATTTGTGTAATCTGATCAGGTCAGGTAAGCTATCATATTTGTGTAATTTGATCAGGTCAGGTAAGCTATCACATTTTTGTGATCTGATTAGGTCAGGTAAGCTATCACAATTGTGTAATCTGATCAGGTCAGGTAAGCTATCATATTTGTGTAATCTGATTAGGTCAGGTAAGCTATCACATTTGAGTAATCTGATCAGGTCAGGTAAGCTATCACATTTGAGTAATCTGATCAGGTCAGGTAAGCTATCACATTTGTGTAATCTGATCAGGTCAGGTAAGCTATCACATTTGAGTAATCTGATCAGGTCAGGTAAGCTATCACATTTGTGTAATCTGATCAGGTCAGGTAAACTATCACATTTGTGTAATCTGATCAGGTCAGGCAAGCTATCACATTAGTTGGGGAAACAAACAAATTTGTGTAATCTGATAAGGTCAGGCAAGCTATCACATTTGTGTAATCTGATCAAGTCAGGTAAGCTATCACATTTGGTTATCTGATCAGGTCAGGCAAGCTTTCACATTTGTGTAATCTGATCAGGTCAGGTAAGCTATCACATTTGTGTAATGTGATCAGGTCAGGCAAGCTATCACATAAGTTGGGGAAACAAACACATTTGTGTAATCTGATAAGGTCAGGCAAGCTATCACATTTGTGTAATCTGATCAAGTCAGGTAAGCTTATCACATTTGGTTATCTGATCAGGTCAGGTAAGCTTTCACATTTGTGTAATCTGATAAGGTCAGGCAAGCTATCACATTTGTGTAATCTGATCAAGTCAGGTAAGCTATCACATTTGGTTATCTGATCAGGTCAGGCAAGCTTTCACATTTGTGTAATCTGATCAGGTCAGGCAATCTATCACATTAGTTGGGGAAACAAACACATTTGTGTAATCTGATAAGGTCAGGCAAGCTATCACATTTGTGTAATCTGATCAAGTCAGGTAAGCTATCTCATTTGGTTATCTGATCAGGGCAGGCAAGCTATCATATTTGTGTAATTTGATCAGGTCAGGTAAGCTATCATATTTGTGTAATCTGATCAGGTCAGGTAAGCTATCATATTTGTGTAATTTGATCAGGTCAGGTAAGCTATCATATTTGAGTAATCTGATCAGGTCAGGTAAGCTATCATATTTGTGTAATCTGATCAGGTCAGGTAAGCTATCACATTTGTGTAATCTGATTAGGTCAGGTAAGCTATCACATTAATTTTGTGTAATCTGATCAGGTCAGGTAAGCTTTCACATTTGTGTACTCTGATCAGGTCAGGTAAGCTATCACATTTGTGTAATTTGATCAGGTCAGGCAAGCTTTCACATTTGTGTAATCTGATCAGGTCAGGCAATCTATCATATTTGTGTAATCTGATCAGGTCAGGTAAGCTATCACATTTGTGTAATCTGATCAGGTCAGGCAAGCTATCACATTTGTGTGATTTGATCAAGGCAAGCTTTCACATTTGTGTAATGATAAATCTGATCAGGTCAGGTAAGCTATGAATTTAAGTAATTTGATCAGGTCAGACAAGCTTTCACATTTGTGTAAACTGATCAAGCCAGGTAAGCTATCACATTTGTGTAATTTGATCAGGTCAGGTAAGCTATCACATTTGTGTAATCTGATCAGGTCAGGCAAGCTATCATATTTGTGTTGTGTTATCAACTTATCAGGGTTTAATTGTTTGCTGCTTAGTGTTAGCATTTTAAATTATCAATCCCTCAATCTAATAATGAACAGTTCCAATAAAATATGACAAATTCATAATACAAATACAGTAGGTTAACCCAAAACTTTCAACTATCTATATATGTGCATGTCATAGAGAAGGCATAGGGCATTGGTAGAAGGTTTAAAGAACTTGGGATGGCTAAAAATAACAGAGAACAGAACTTGTACCTGAGGACCAGCTGCTGATGTCCTGACTGAAGCTGAGGACGGTGACCTTACAGAGTATGAGGGTAAGCATATTTATAAACTGTAAAACACTGTTGAATCCATTCCTGGAACCAACCAGTACTAAGCAATGAGTGTAAAGTTTCATTTACATACACTTGGCCAAGCCACAACCATCAATTTGATTTTTGCCAATCGAATATGCACAAGTGAACTGTAACCACTGCCCTCCTGAGTCCTAACACAAGTGAACTGTAACCACTGCCCTCCTGAGTCCTAACCCGAGAGAAAGCGTGAATTTCAAGGATGAGGGGCCAGAACTACAATTGACTAGTATTACACATTAACCACATAAATGATTAAATCTCTTGCTTGTGCTTATTATAAATATGATGGATATGTCACTGTCTATAAATATATTTGTTCAAAGAATATCATTGGTTGAATCAAATTGTTTATGTAGTACAGACGATTCATGTCTTATAAAAAAAATTATACACTTCTTTTGAAACCCAGCACTGACCATCGTGTCACAGGGTGAAAAAAAATGTGCAGCCTGACCGGGACTCGAACCTGGGACCCTCGGAATACCGTACTGCGGCTCTACCAACTGAGCTATCTGGCCACTTACACATCTTCCGCCCTAAATAGTGAACAGTTCTGAACCGTGACATACTCCCCTGCTATATTGAAATTTGTCCACGAATTTCACAGAGTTGCAGAGCAATGTAAATTAAACTCTGAGCTTTATGTACAGTCACAGTCCCCCCCTTGGGCACCAAATGTCACAGGGTGAGAAAAAAGTGCAGCCTGACCGGGACTCAAACCCGGGGCCCTCAGAATACCTTACCGCGGCTCTACCGACTGAGCTATCCAGCCGCTTACACATCTTCTCCCCTAAATAGTGAACAGTTCTGAACCATGACATACTCCCCTGCTATATTGAAATTTGTCCATGAATTTCACAGAGTTGCAGAGCAATGTAAATTAAACTCTGAGCTTTATGTACAGTCACGGTCCCCCCTTGGGCACCAAATGTCACAGGGTGAGAAAAAAGTGCAGCCTGACCGGGACTCGAACCCGGGGCCCTCGGAATACCATACCGCGGCTCTACTGACTGAGCTATCCGGCCGCTTACACATTTTCTCCGCTAAATAGTGAACAGTTCTGAACCGTGACAATCGTTCTCAGAGGATGCACAGTACAATATATTACCACAATATCTTGTTCTGGCTTCCATAACTTAATATGTCATTTTTTTGACGTTGTGCGGCAGTAACAGGTCTACATGTAGCAGTACTAGCTGAAGTCTCTGTAGCTAGATCTAGCATTGCCTAAAACACAACTAAAATTTGTGAGTGATAGAGGACCTGGCCTGGTCCCTTAAAAACAAAGACAAAAGGAAATTCACCCCTAGATTTCTTTAATTTCTTGGATAGACGGAAACATCTACACTCTCACTGATGTAAAAGTTTGAGTACTTCTACAGTAGGCCTACATGTATATATGTGTGCATATGATACATGACATGTACACATGTAGTTGACATACCTTCAGCAAATCTAATGGATGGGTACAGCAAGCTGCCATGGCACTGGCGACACCACCGAAATACCATCTTCCTATCCTCTTGGTTTTATCAACTTTTTCTGTCATTTCTTCCCGTTCACTTATTTGTTTACTATGAAGTATACTACAGGGTCAAAACTTTCAAAAGGTGAAGGTCGACAGAGTTACGTGATCTTGAATTAAGCGCTTGACGATCCAGACTTTTAACAGGTGCTTGTTATCTCCCCTGTTCCGGGTTGCTAACCAAGCATTTACTGAAAATAGGCTGATGGATTATATTTAGTTTTAGTTTTTGAGGTAACATTTCACTGTCATACGGATATGATAGTCAGTCTGTTGTATTTCTTGTTAACTTATCCAGTCTAATAATGCAATGTATTACTTAGAAAATTATTGACGGAATAACTGTCTGTAAGCGCATCAAATGAAGTTTGGTTAATTGTGAATTTGGCCTTCACCTTACTTTGCACTCTTTAATTGGTATTATTGATCTAAATCAGTTACCTGAATGGAACATTTGAATATTTTTAAGTGGAATTTCTTATTTCACAGTTTTAACTCTTGATGTGACAGTGTTGTTCAGTTGTTGTCATCAATCATGTGAAAATATTTAGCTGAAGATAAAATGAGTGTACTGAGTATAGAAATTAGAATTGGAAAATTATCCTTAACCTAGCTAGGTTTAGAGCAATAAACTATGCCAGTATAGGTTAAACTTAGTATTTGTTAGTCGGCATTAACGGATTTAAACTTGTCTACCAACAAAGTTGCACAATTGATTAAATGGAACTAATTCTGACATAACAAAAACTAACTTACTTAGTGGTTGTTGGAATTATGTTTTGAATTTACACAGTGCAAGTTTTATATGATTACAAATGATTAAGCTCGTATTTTTATAGTATTTAATCTGACATAGGTAAATCAGCGCTGCATACTAGATACATTTCTGGATTCCAAAAGGCTGATTTCATCAGTTTTAAGGATGCCTCGATAATGTGCAAGTCAGTAATACTGTACATATTCCAGTTAAAATGTTTTCATGGGAAACATAAACATTTGATTTATGGTCACATTAAGGATATTGGTACATGTACTAAAAAACAGGGGTGGCAACTGGATATAAGTAAATAGTCAGTAGAAAAAGCCACTCAATTGAGATTTTATCATGTAGCCTATGGGTAAGAACAAGGAAGCAGTGATTTCAAAACAAAAGAATTTAACTCAAGATAAATGATTAATATATAGTCATTTGTGTATCTTATGTTTGTAATGTTTTTTTTGCATGGAAGTGGCTAGCCGTACGGGCCCGTACGGCTAGCCAAAAGTTCTAGCCGTACGTGAGTCACGTACGACTAGCCAGGACACACTGTATTGTCTAGCCGTACGGCACTTTTCAAATTTATATAGAAGTCGAAATTATACATATATGTTTTTTCGTGACTTTAAGCGAGGATTTTAACCATGAAATAGTAATTGTCTTCGTATATTTACTTGAAATAGAGATTAATCGCCTTGTTGGCTACAGTAAAAGAAGTACGAATATCGATTTTTATCATTTCAAGACATCGAGAAAAAAATAGCGTTAGGTCGCAGTTAAATCACATAAATTGAAATAGTTTACAAAATTTTGATAATAATCCTTTTTTGTTTCATAAAGTTTAATTTTCGACACCTTTAAAATGAAAAAAAAAATCAATGTTAGGCTCTGATATTTGCGTTAATTTAATACCGACGGTATAGAAGTTTGTCCATCATTAAGGAAAGTTTGCATGTTCCGTGAAACGCATTTTAAAATTCTATTGTCAGTCCCTGGGTAGGCTTTATTTATGGCTTATTAATTGTTTGTGCTTTTATGTTCGATATTTATCTACTGTATTTGAAAATTATACAATTATTTTTGCTTTTCACCGTTTTTTTTTTTTCAATGTTCTATGTATTTATTTATTTATTTCACTCCGATCATTATTTATTCGATCCATGTGCTTAATTAACAAAAAAACATCTTTCAGTCAAATAAAACAACAAATCATAATCATGAGGCACAAAATAACATATGCATGGTCGACTTCTATATAATTTTGAAAAGTGCCGTACGGCTAGACAATACAGCGAGTCCTGGCTAGTCGTACGTGACTCACGTACGGCTAGAACTTTTGGCTAGCCGTACGGGCCCGTACGACTAGCCACTTCCTTTTTGCATAGGTGAGTGACTGGTTTAGATTAGTTTACAGTAATGGTGATAGAAATGAAATTTAAAAAATAAGAACATTAACTTCTATTAAATTGAAAAACAATGGAAATTTATTACGGTAATAAGGTTATTATAAGATCATTATGGACTTTTATTTAGCTTGAGCAAATTTTGAATGGCCATTTTCAAACAAAACATGCAATCACCAAAAGAATCCTGCTTACAAAAGAGAAGATTTATTTTTGAAAAATATATTATTTTGCCATATTTTTAAAATTATTTCAAAATTACTTTGTAAATAAATTTTTTTTTATTATAACATGCATGAACATATTAATCCAAATAAATCACTTCATTGAAAATAACATAGTGTCAATACATAACAATTTACTTTAAAGTGTGATCAACTCTGATATTTGCTTTTTAAGGACAGACCTGTCATCATATCTTGTGTCTGTCTCTTATGTTTTTCATAAATTTATTCTTTAGAGTTTGAATGAATGGGAGCTGTGTGATAAGTTAGATTCAAGATGTCTTCATTAAGCTCTAAAACCTCAGGTAAGTTCATTTAGCTCTAATTGTAAATAAGTAATCTGGTCGTTTAATGAGAACATAAATAAAAAAATTAATAAATAATGCTAACATTCTACTTTTTATTATTTATTTTGAACAACTTTAAGCATTGCCATTGATAAATATTGTAAAAAAGCAGAAAATAGCTTCAAATGCAAATAACTGAAACTGGAGAAATAAAACAAATTGTATATAGTATAAGTAAAAGTTTTTTTCTCTTTTGCAAAAAATGATCTTATACCAAAATAAGTAAATGAAAACAAAATATGAATCAACTTATCAAGGGTCAAGTGTGTAAATTCATTCATTTAAATTTACATTATCTGCAAATTCGAGTACAAATTGAAAATCAAAGAAAATTACACAAAACTTGGCTATTAATTTTGAAGGCGTCATCTTTGGTTATTTTTTTTTGTACAAGTTGGTATCTCCAAAACTACTGTAGGGAAAAGGTTGAAACTTTAGACATTGTTTACTATGATTAACTAACATCATGGGCACAGGTCCATGGCTTACCTTTTTTTCAGAGTTATGCCCCTTTCCTTACTGTCAAGCACAATGGTCTTCTTTTATTGTGGAACCACATTAAAGGCCGTTTATTTATACTTTCTTTACATAACACATTCATTTTACATTTTAAAACAATGCACTGAGAATAGTCAAGTGTGCTGTCTAAGGACGAATTTCTGTTGATATTTTTGTGATTTGTTTCATTATTTTGATATTAATTGGCAGGCAAGAGAATGAGTGGTCAGAGAGCCTCATCATTTCAGCTGAAGTCTGGGGATAAACTTATTAAGGTATGTTTTCTTTGTCATTTTTTATTTTGGTTTGTTATAACTAACCTATACTGATACTGTTATAGTTATCTTCAAATTGGTCAATGCTTGAAAATTACAACTTTTTATCATTTGCTCACCAGGCCTTGATAAATACATTGTGTACATAATATTTTACTTTGTTGGTAAATCATGCTTGTTTGTATCTGTTATGTTATTGTCCTGAATAAGTGGTTAAAGCAGCATGCCTCCGGCTAATTGTCATGATTTTTGTAAAATGTTTTACAAGTAAAATATTGTAAAGTGGACATCCATTTACGCATTGCAAAAGTCACTTTAAATCCACATAGGTTGGCAAAAAGAGTTCAAAATATGCAAAAATAGCCTATACAGTGCATTAGTCCTGCAGTAGAAATATGAAATAAATACATGTACTGCAAAATTTGACATTAATCACACATAACATGTAAAATATTTTTAAAGCTTGAATCATTTAACTTTTTCTTTAAATCCTAGTCTTAAGTTTTTGGCTCATCGAGAGGCATGCAGCTTTAACTTGTGTAAACAAAGCTATATATACATTCACAATATTGAATATATTTCAGGATGCTAAACCAAAGCAAAAATTCAAGACAAAAGGAGCAGCATTGGTGGTGTAAGTTTAGTTCTTCAAATATTGCTGGCTATAATAGCAGACTAATGCCATCAACATGAGCTAGACCAGCCTGTACTCTAGTGCATTCTGATCTGGTTATGTTGTGTTGGCCAATCTCTACTTTAGTGCAGTCTGACCTGACTATGTTGTGTCGGCCAATCTATACTCTAGTGAAGTCTGACCTGGCTATGTTGTGTTGGCCAATCTGTACTCTAGTGTAGTCTGACTTGGCTATGTTGTGTTGGTCAGTCTGTACTCTTGTGCAATCTATCCTGGCTATGTTGTGTTGGTCAGTCTGTACTCTAGTGCAGTCTATCCTGGCTATGTTGTGTTGGTCAGTCTGTACTCTAGTGCAGTCTATCCTGACTATGTTGTGTTGGCCAGTCTGTACTCTAGTGCAGTCTATCCTGGCTATGTTGTGTTAGTCAGTCTGTACTCTAGTGCAGTCTATCCTGACTATGTTGTGTTAGTCAGTCTGTACTCTAGTGCAGTCTATCCTGACTATGTTGTGTCAGTCAGTCTGTACTCTAGTGCAGTCTGTCCTGGCTATGTTGTGTTGGTCAGTCTGTACTCTAGTGCAGTCTATCCTGGCTATGTTGTGTTGGTCAGTCTGTGCTCTAGTGCAGTCTATCCTGGCTATGTTGTGTTGGCCAGTCTATATTGTAGTGTAGTCTAACCTGGCTATGTTGTGTTGGCCAGTCTATACTCTAGTGTAATCTTACCTGGCTATGTTGTGTTGGCCAATTTCTACTCTATCTTAATGTTTTCATGAAATTGATTATTATTAAATGGTTCAGTGCATTTTTATTGGTTAATGCCGTCCTAATAAATAAGAAAGGTATTTTTTACCGGCAGTAATTAAACATGCAATATGCAACAACATAGATATATACCAAAGGTGTCTGATACACTCATGTACAGAGTAAGTAACCTTTCAAATAACCTCACAACTATTTTTTCTTAAATTGCTTGTGCAGGTTACTTACAATATACATTTTTTGTATATGAACATATCTAAGACTGAGAGTGTAGGACCCCTTTGGTAATATACATGTGTAATATATCACTAATATGAATCCTATTATTTTATGTTAACAGGAGTGAGAAGGATAAAAATTACCGCAGTAATGTTAAGAAAGGTATGATGAAAAAAAGTTTTCTGTATAACTCGAAAACATTCAACATTTTTTCTATCCACTCATAAATAATATAGATTACAAAAATAAGTGTTGACATGCAAGGAAATGAACTCATTTTGGATAAAGCAAAGGAAAATGATTACAGATTACAAAAATTACCTGATTCAAATTTGTATTTATTGTAAGATGAAATTAAACTGTAAAAAAGCATATTTTTAAAAAAAAAATCTTTATAATGAATATTTGTTTCCAAAATTTCTCAATTAGATGTTACTTGACCCTGCCATGTCTCAACACCTCATCTTAATTGTTACCAGGAATAAATCATCAAGTGCATAAATTTTTTGTCACAGCTCATTATGTGGTGTAAAATTTTGATGTTTGACTCCTACTATTTACAGCTAGATAATTATGTTAACTAAATATTCTGATTTTTTAGAAAAGCCAAAATATTCCCAAGATGCAACGCGCAAGTTTAACGTGATGCTACATGGTGATTTGAAAGATTTACCTCCCTTGCCTAAAACTATGGTCAAGATTTTTCTCAGCTCAACATTTTCAGGTAAGGTTAAAACCAAATTTTATGAGGTCTAGCACCAGCTTCCTTATACTGTTAATGATTTTTATCAATTTATCAAGTTACACTCGGAGGTGAGCTATATCAGCCTCAAATCCATGGTCATAATTTTGCTAAGCTCTACATTTGCCAGCTAGCTATAGACAAAGTTTCTCAATGTTGTCTGAATAGCTACTTCACATGAAAGAATTCAATTCTAGGCTGCATTAGAAATTTATCCCTCAAATCACAATGATATTTGTCAGTTATATGGCTACATTGTTCTTCACTAACAGATATGCGTGCAGAGAGGAACACATTGGTACGAGAGGCATATCCCCACCTGCGTGATTACTGCGCTTCGGTTGGCCTTGACTTTCAGGTTGTGGACATGAGATGGGGTGTTACGGAGGACAGCATCAATGATCACTCTGTAGAGAAGTTGTGTTTACTTGAAGTAGCAAATTGTCAAAAAACATCAGTTGGGCCAAACTTTGTGGTATATTTCAAACCTTTACTGATATTTTAAACACAGATTTCTTATCAGTATATGTGCAATAAACTATAAACAGCTTGTTGAAAAAGTATATGAAAACAACAGTAGAAGTTCATATATTTCTGTTATAAGATAGATTTGTATTGATTTTTTTTGTCATTTTATTCACAAATATTCAACTAATTTTTTATGAATGAAGCTTCACAAATGAAGAAATGCTATTAACTGGTTTGTTTTTGTTGCAATTTTGATGTATGTTACTCCTTTTTATTATTTAACAAAAACATCCATCTAGCTTTTGCACAGCTGCTTGTTTCTTTGAGATTCTGATTTAAGTCTGAACTTAGACAGAGAAGCAACAGAACTTGTACTCTGCTAATTTCAATTTGAAAAATAACTGTTTGAATGTAGTCTGCATGAGTTAATTCTTTTTGTGGTAGAGTTATTCTTCTTTGAGATTTCCATTGTGAGTCTGACGGATTTATATACATGTATCATGATCAGGTCTGTATGTTTTGTTAGTTTGATTGGGTTTTATGTCACACCGACACAGTATAGGTCATATGGCTACGTTCTAGATTTACTTGTGGAGGAAGACCTCGGGTGCCCATCAGTGCATTATTTTAGGCACAAACAGGCACCTGAGTACAACCATCAACAATGATCACGTCAGTTTAAGATGTGCGAATGTTACATAAACTTTCTCTTTTTAGCTCACCAGAGCCGAAGGCTCAGGGTGAGCTATTAGTATCAAAGGGGAATGCTCTGGCGTCCATCGTCCGTCGTCATGCGTCAACAATCTTCTTCTTCTCTGAAACTACTTAACAGATTTACTTCAGATTTGGTCTGTAGCATCCTTGTGACAGTCACACTGGAATTTGCTCATGTCATTCCAATTGGCCCCTTTAAGGGGTCAGCAGAGCTAAAAATAGAAAAACCTTTAAACATCTTCTTCTACAGAACTAATAGATGGATGATCACCAAACTTTGTCTGTAGCATTAACTTTGTCTGTAGCATTCTCGGGTAGTCTTTTATCAAGTTTGCTCATATTAATTTGATTGGCCCCTTTTAGGGGTCTCTAGGGCTAAAAATAGAAAAACCTTTAAACATCTTCTCCTACAGAACTAATTGATGGATTATCACCAAACTTTGTCTGTAGCATTCTTAGGTAGTCTTTTATCAAGTTTGCTCATATTATTTTGATTGGCCCCTTTTAGGGGTCTCTAGGGCTAAAAATAGAAAAACCTTTAAACGTCTTCTCCTACAGAACTAATTGATTGATGACCACCAAACATTGTCTGTAGCATTCTTGGGTAGTGTTTTATCAAGTTTGCTCATATTAATTTGATTGGCCCCTTTTAGGGGCCACTAAAGCTAAAAATAGAAATACCGTTTAATGTCTATTTCTAGAGAACTAATTGATGGATGATCACCAAACTTTGTCTGTAGCATTCTTAGGTAGTCTTTTATCAAGTTTGTTAATATTATTTTGATTGGCCCCTTTTTGGGGCCGCAAAAGCTAAAAATAGAAATACCATTAAATGTCTATTTCTAGAGAACTAATTGATTGATGATCACCAAACTTTGTCTGTAGCATTCTAGGGTAATGTTTTATCATTTTTGCTCATATTAATTTGATTAGCCCCTTTTAGGGGCCGCTAAAGCTTAAAATAGAAATACCTTAAAATGTCTATTTCTAGAGAACTAATCGATGGATGATCACCAAACTTTGTCTGTAGCATTCTTGTGTAGTCTTTTATCAAGTTTGCTAATATTAATTTGATTGGCCCCTTTTAGGGGCCACAAAAGCTTAAAATAGAAATACCTTTAAATGTCCAATTCTACAGAACTAATTGATGGATGATCACCAAACTTTGTCTGTAGCATTCTTGGGTAGTCTTTGATCAAGTTTGCTCATATTAATTTGAATAGCCCATTTTAGGGGTCTCTATAGCTAAAAATAGAAAAATCTTTAGATATCTTCTTCTGCAGAACTAATTGATGGATGATCACCAAACTTTGTCTGTAGCATTCTTGGGTAGTCTTTTATCAAGTTTGGTCATATGAATTTGATTGGCCCCTTTAAGGGGTCTCTAGGGCTAAAAATAGAAAAACCTTTAAATGTCTTCTCCTACAGAACTAATTGATGGATGATCACCAAACTTTGTCTGTAGCATTCTTGGGTAGTATTTTATCAAATTTGCTCATATTAATTTGATTGGCCCCTTTTAGGGGCCGCTAAAATTAAAAATAGATATACATTTAAACGTTATTGCTAAAGAACTAATTGATGGATGATCACCCAACTTTATCTGTAGCATTTTTGGGTAATTTTTTATCAAGTTTGCTCACATTAATTTGATTGGCCCCTTTCAGGGGCTGCTAAAGCTAAAAATAGAAAAACCTTTAAACATCTTCTACTTCAGAACCAATTGATGGATGATCACCAAACTTTGTTTGTAGCATTCTTGGGTAGTCTTTTATCAAGTCTGTCACATTAATTTGGTTGGCCCCTTTTAGGGGCCATTGAAATTAAAAATAGAAATATGTTTAAACATCTTCTCCTACAGAACTCATAAATGGATGATCACCAAACTTTGTCTGTAGCATTCTTGTGTAGTCTTTTATCAAGTTTACCCACATTAATTTGATTGGTTCCTTTAAGGGGCCGCTAAAGCTAAAAATAGAAAAACCTTTAAACATCTTCTATTTCAGAACCAATTGATGGATGATCACCAAACTTTGTCTGTAGCATTCTTTGGTACTCTTTTATCAAGTTTGCTTATATTAATTTGATTAGCCTCTTTTAGGGGCCATTAAAACTAAAAATAGAAAAAAACCTTCGAACATCATTTCCTACTGAAATAATTGATAGATGATCACCAAACTATGTAGCATTCTTTGGTAGTCTTTTATCAAGTTTGCTCATATTAATTTGATTAGCCCCGTTTAAGCTAAAGCTTAAATGCCCCAGGTCATGGCATTTCTTCAAATTATTGTTTAAACATATTCTATGCTCAAATTTAATATTAGAATATATTGACATTCCAACACTGAAAAGCAGCCAGTTGTTTCTGGTGAGCGACTCAGGGCCATCATGGCCCTCTTGTATAAATATCATCTAGTTGTTTAAAAACATCTTTTTTTCATATTGTCAGGTTTTGTCTGGGGATCGTTATGGTTTCCGTCCTATACCAGTAGAATTAAATGTTAAAACATTTGAGAGGTTGAGGTATGAGGCAGCCAAGCTGAACTTGGAGAATAGACAACTTCTAGAGGAATGGTATAAACTAGACGAGAATGCTGTTCCAAATATGTACATGCTTCAGGTATTGTTATTTTATGGCAAGACAATCAAAAAGATTCTATTCTTGACTGGGCCATACTAGGTTAAAAATGGAACATGTAAAATTTTAGGATTGAAGAATAATTTTTGGATCAATAAGCCTTTTTCTGTATTATTTTAATGTATGAGGCATCATTTACAATTATGCAGCTTTTGTATAAAATGACAAACCCAATGTACGTAATTCGTGACTTTTAGATTTAATGATTGACTTTAAACATCAGTCATCATTTTGTAAGTTTGATTCCCAAAAGAAAATTACTAATGCAAGTGAGAGTGCTGTTGAGCTGGGTTACACAATGTAGGTTTTGCAATCTTTGGTACATTCTCATACCATAAATAGTAATGGGAACTCTGGATGTTCTGCCAGTAAATCTTGTCACCTCTCACCTTTAAAGTGTAAGTGTAAAAAAAATCTAATGCAAGGTGTTGAAAATTTTGTTACATTTTGCTGTTTTGTTCATCATTAAATGACTCAATATAACTACATGACCAAGAGTTATAAAATATATGAAAGACGTTTTTACTTACAGTTTTCCAAGTTTAATCTTTGGGATAGGACTGATAGGTGTCTTGTTGATATGAATGATATATGCATATACATGTTAATCAATAAAAGTGTTATTAATTTTAGCCAATCAGATCAAAGTATACATTTTTTGCTGATTTTTCACCTGGATGTGAGGAGCCCCGGATAAAGGACACTGCTGATTGGTGGAATACATTTGAAGCATTACAGAACATTCTCAGGAAATCTGCTGACTCAGCATTCAATGATGGGAAAATGACGGCTGAGGAAAAACATCAGTATTTCTTATCAGGTATGCTCATAACAAGACAGTGTTTCACTTTTTGGAGAAAGGGGGCTTAGCCATATGAGGGGAAAAAACTTTCAAATAAGCTGAAAGGAAAATTTTTCTACAATAATGTAGACTTTAATTTTATTTTTTCACTCTTATGTTATTTTATTGCAATAAAGAATATAAGAACAATAATATTGCATGTCTGAACAGTTTTTTTAAGAATTTCAAACATAAAAAGATAAGTTAAAGAATTTTCAGTATCATAGCAGGGGCTGGGGAGGATAAAAAGAGGGGGGAATATATTACTCATAGAGGAATGCCTCCTGATTTAAATAAAAACGCTCAAAATAAAATACTTCACACTTCAAGAAAATTGACACAGGCAATTAAATTTTACCCTTATAGCTTCACTACCCTAGCTTAGAATTTAAATTTAAGATATTAACACCAAATCATGTAGATCCTAAGGTATTGATACACAGTACATGTATCAATAGGAGTATATTTTGTTGTTTTTCCAGTGACAGAATGTGAGATTCAAGATGGTATACTAAAAGCACTAGATGTTGACAAACATTGTCTGGTATATAAAAGAAGATTCAAAATACTAAGTGATGCATCCCTACAACTCAAAGATATTCCAAGGTTTATAGATGTCATTAAAACAGATAAGGTAGTTATATATTGTACAGAATTAACTTAGATTATGGTATGCTACTGTAGTGAAAGTACATTGTGTTCAGTAAAAACTGCATTTAATAGCAAGACTTTTATAAATTCCATTGCAATAATGAGTAGCTAGAATCAATAAATTTAATTACAGCAATAAGTAGCAAATAAATTCCACTACAGTAATTAGCAGCAAGGTTTAATAAATTCCATTACAGCAATTAGTAGCAAGGCTTAATAAATTCCATTACAGCAATTAGTAGCAAGGCCTAATAAATTCCATTTCAGCAATTAGTAGCAAGGCTTAATAAATTCCATTACACAATTAGTAGTAAGGCTTAATAAATTCCATTACAGCAATTAGTAGCAAGGCTTAATAAATTCCATTACAGCAATTAGTAGCAAGGCCTAATAAATTCCATTTCAGCAATTAGTAGCAAGGCTTAATAAATTCCATTACAGCAATTAGTAGCAAGGCCTAATAAATTCCATTTCAGCAATTAGTAGCAAGGCTTAATAAATTCCATTACACAATTAGTAGCAAGGCTTAATAAATTCCATTACAGCAATTAGTAGCAAGGTGTAATAAATTACATTACAGCAATCAGTAGCAAAGCTTAATAAATTCCATTACAGCAATTAGTAGCTAGGCTAAATAAATTCCATTACAGCAATTAGTAGCAAGGCTAAATAAATTCCATTACAGCAATAAATATAAGTAGCAAGGCTTAATAAATTCCATTAACAGAATTAATGTACCCCAAAAGGAAATGACTTGTATTTCCCCTGTGAACAATTGTCATGCAAATGATTAGCTATCATCTCAAATTATTGGTTTATTTTTAAATCAATATTCAGAATAAAGTTACTGTACTAACAACAATGTTTTGTTTTCATATTTATTTCAAAAGACAGACCAAGTAAGTCAGTAGTATCGTATCTCTAACTTTATGTGTGACATTACTTAGTATCACCACCCATTCATTTAGATATTTCTATAGTATACTTTCATCCAAACCTTTCCCCACCCACCCTTACCTTCATAAACACCTCCTCTTCTATTTTTATGCCCCCGCCATGTAATGGCCGGGGCATATAGTGTTACCCTGTTCCGTCATTCCGTCCTTCCGTCCTTCCATCCTTCCGTCCTTCCATCCTTCAGTCATTCTGTCATTCCGTCATCATCAGTTTCCGTTCATAATCTTAAGAACGGTTGCACACATTCAACTCAAATTTGACATATGGATATGTCATAAGAAAATACAGGTCAAGTTCGAATTTGGTCATGGTTTGATGATTTTTGGCAGAGTTATGCCCCTTTTACTTTGAAAATAATATGAAATTTCAGTTTCCGTTCATCATCTCCCCAACGGTACAACACATTCAACTCAAACTTGACATATGGATATGTCATGAGAAAATAGAGGTCAAGTTCGAATTTGGTCATGGTTCGATGATTTTTGGCAGAGTTATGCCCCTTTTACTTTGAAAATAATATAAAATTTTCAGTTTCCGTTCATTATCTCCCCAACGGTACAACACATTCAACTCAAACTTGACATATGGATATGTCATGAGAAAATACAGGTCAAGGTCAAATTTGGTCATGGTTCAATGATTTTTGGCAGAGTTATGCCCCTTTTACTTTGAAAATAATATGAAATTTTCAGTTTCCATTTATTATCTCCCCAATGGTACAACACATTCAACTCAAATTTGACATATGGATATGTTTTTGGAATGCCCAGGCTAAGTTCGAATTTGGTCATGGTTCAATGATTTTTGGCAGAGTAATGCCCCTTTCACTTTGAAAATAATATGAAATTTACAGTGTCTGTTCATTATCTACCCAACAGTGTTACATATTCAACTTAAATTTGACATATGGATATGTCAAAAGAATGGGCAGGTCAAGTTGGAATTTGGTCATGGTTTGATGATTTTTTGGCAGAGTTATGTCCCTTTCTTTTTGAAAATAATATAGATACATCTTAGGAATAAGCAGTTTAAGTTTGAATTTGGTCGTAGTTCAATGATTTTAGACAAACTTATCTTTCCTGAATGTTGGAAAAATTTTGAACTTTCAGTTTCAGAACTCATACTTTTAGCCATTATTTTGGCTACAAATATGCAATATGCTATTTTTAAAAGGTTAAGACTGAATTATTTCAGTGCCTTGAACATTGTATGAAAATGGTTTCTGTTAACATTGAAAAGTTTTAAGGGCTTTGAACTTAAAATGAAAAAAATAATTAATGCACTATCTGAAATTTTGGCTGCATGCGGGGGGGCATCCATGGCATGATGACACATTTCTAGTTTCTAGAAAGAATATCTTTGATTTTTTTCTTGTAGAAACTTCAAATATTGTTAGAAGTAAAGTCACAGTTTATAAAACCATCAATATTAAGGCTTGACATGATCTTGAAATAAATAACTCAAGGCTTTTCATAGTTTATTTTTCTTAGATTAAATGTTACCATATAAGAATAGCATTTGTTTATTGTTAAATTATTATTGGAACTTACTAGATTCAGATGGCCATTACCTAGCTACAGTTTTGTAATAGAAGTCAATTTTCCTGCTTTAAATTTTTCCATTGGTGTACATGTATAAGTAGTAAAAGGAATTTCAAGTCAAAATTCTAATATCAAGCAGTAAAAAATCTGGTCTGTCACTACTGATGTGCAGACTAGCCTGCATGCTTGTCATGCTCTTTTGTCTGGTGAGACTGTACTGTTATCTACGCTAGTTAGACTGTTGAGATTGTACTGTCGCTAGGCAAACCTGACTATCTGGTGAGACTGTACTGATATCTACGCTAGCCTGACTGTTGAGATTGTACTGTTGCTAGGCAAACCTGACTATCTGGTGAGACTGTACTGATATCTATGCTAGCCTGACTGTTGAGATTGTACTGTCACTAGGCAAACCTGACTGTCTGGTGAGACTGTACTGTTATCTACGCTAGTTAGACTGTTGAGATTGTACTGTCGCTAGGCAAACCTGACTGTCTGGTGAGACTGTACTGTTATCTACGCTAGTTAGACTGTTGAGATTGTACTGTCGCTAGGCAAACCTGACTGTCTGGTGAGACTGTACTGATATCTACGCTAGCCTGAATGCTGAGATTGTACTGTCGCTAGGCAAACCTGACTGTCTGGTGAGACTGTACTGATATCTACGCTAGCCTGACTGTTGAGATTGTACTGTCGCTAGGCAAACCTGACTGTCTGGTGAGACTGTACTGATATCTACCCTAGTCTGACTGTTGAGATTGTACTGTCACTAGGCAAACCTGACTGTCTGGTGAGACTGTACTGATATCTACCCTAGCATGACTGTTGAGATTGTACTGTCGCTAGGCAAACCTGACTGTCTGGTGAGACTGTACTGATATCTACGCTAGCCTGACTGTTGAGATTGTACTGTCGCTAGGCAAACCTGACTGTCTGGTGAGACTGTACTGATATCTACGCTAGCCTGACTGTTGAGATTGTACTGTCACTAGGCAAACCTGACTGTCTGGTGAGACTGTACTGATATCTACCCTAGCATGACCGTTGAGATTGTACTGTCGCTAGGCAAATCTGACTGTCTGGTGAGACTGTACTGATATCTACGCTAGCCTGACTGTTGAGATTGTACTGTCGCTAGGCAAACCTGACTGTCTGGTGAGACTGTACTGATATCTACGCTAGCCTGAATGCTGAGATTGTACTGTTGCTAGGCAAACCTGACTGTCTGGTGAGACTGTACTGATATCTACGCTAGTCTGACTGTTGAGATTGTACTGTCACTAGGCAAACCTGACTATCTGGTGAGACTGTACTGTTATCTACGCTAGTTAGACTGTTGAGATTGTACTGTCGCTAGGCAAACCTGACTGTCTGGTGAGACTGTACTGATATCTACGCTAGCCTGAATGCTGAGATTGTACTGTTGCTAGGCAAACCTGACTGTCTGGTGAGACTGTACTGATATCTACGCTAGTCTGACTGTTGAGATTGTACTGTCACTAGGCAAACCTGACTATCTGGTGAGACTGTACTGTTATCTACGCTAGTTAGACTGTTTGAGATTGTACTGTCGCTAGCAAACCTGACTGTCTGGTGAGACTGTACTGATATCTACGCTAGCCTGAATGCTGAGATTGTACTGTCGCTAGGCAAACCTGACTGTCTGGTGAGACTGTACTGATATCTACGCTAGTCTGACTGTTGAGATTGTACTGTCACTAGGCAAAAACCTGACTATCTGGTGAGACTGTACTGTTATCTACGCTAGTTAGACTGTTGAGATTGTACTGTCGCTAGGCAAACCTGACTGTCTGGTGAGACTGTACTGATATCTACCCTAGCATGACTGTTTAGATTGTTACTGTCGCTAGGCAAACCTGACTGTCTGGTGAGACTGTACTGATATCTACGCTAACATGACTGTTGAGATTGTACTGTTGCTAGGCAAACCTGACTGTCTGGTGAGACTGTACTGATATCTACCCTAGCATGACCGTTGAGATTGTACTGTCGCTAGGCAAACCTGACTGTCTGGTGAGACTGTACTGATATCTACCCTAGTCTGACTGTTGAGATTGTACTGTCACTAGGCAAACCTGACTGTCTGGTGAGACTGTACTGATATCTACGCTAGCCTGACTGTTGAGATTGGTACTGTCGCTAGGCAAACCTGACTGTCTGGTGAGACTGTACTGATATCTACGCTAGTTAGACTGTTGAGATTTGTACTGTCGCTAGGCAAACCTGACTGTCTGGTGAGACTGTACTGATATCTACGCTAGCCTGACTGTTGAGATTGTACTGTCACTACGCAAACCTGACTGTCTGGTGAGACTGTACTGATATCTACGCTAGCCTGACTGTTGAGATTGTACTGTTGCTAGGCAAACCTGACTGTCTGGTGAGACTGTACTGATATCTACGCTAACATGACTGTTGAGATTGTACTGTTGCTAGGCAAACCTGACTGTCTGGTGAGACTGTACTGATATCTACGCTAGCCTGACTGTTGAGAATGTACTGTCACTAGGCAAAACCTGACTATCTGGTGAGACTGTACTGTTATCTACGCTAGTTAGACTGTTGAGATTGTACTGTCGCTAGGCAACCTGACTGTCTGGTGAGACTGTACTGATATCTACGCTAGCCTGACTGTTGAGATTGTACTGTCACTAGGCAAACCTGACTATCTGGTGAGACTGTACTGATATCTACGCTAACATGACTGTTGAGATTGTACTGTTGCTAGGCAAACCTGACTGTCTGGTGAGACTGTACTGATATCTACGCTAGCCTGACTGTTGAGATTGTACTGTCACTAGGCAAACCTGACTATCTGGTGAGACTGTACTGTTATCTACGCTAGTTAGACTGTTGAGATTGTACTGTCGCTAGGCAAACCTGACTGTCTGGTGAGACTGTACTGTTATCTACGCTAGTTAGACTGTTGAGATTGTACTGTAGCTAGGCAAACCTGACTGTCTGGTGAGACTGTACTGATATCTACGCTAACATGACTGTTTGAGATTGTACTGTTGCTAGGCAAACCTGACTGTCTGGTGAGACTGTACTGATATCTATGCTAGCCTGACTGTTGAGATTGTACTGTTGCTAGGCAAACCTGACTGTCTGGTGAGACTGTACTGATATCTACGCTAACATGACTGTTGAGATTGTACTGTCGCTAGGCAAACCTGACTGTCTGGTGAGACTGTACTGATATCTACGCTAGCCTGACTGTTGAGATTGTACTGTCGCTAGGCAAACCTGACTGTCTGGTGAGACTGTACTGATATCTACGCTAGCCTGACTGTTGAGATTGTACTGTCCGCTAGGCAAACCTGACTGTCTGGTGAGACTGTACTGATATCTACCCTAGCCTGACTGTTGAGGGATTGTACTGTCGCTAGGCAAACCTGACTGTCTGGTGAGACTGTACTGATATCTATGCTAAGCCTGACTGTTGAGATTGTACTGTTGCTAAGCAAACCTGACTGTCTGGTGAGACTGTACTGATATCTACCCTAGCCTGACTGTTGAGATTGTACTGTCGCTAGGCAAACCTGACTGTCTGGTGAGACTGTACTGATATCTACGCTAACATGATTGTTGAGATTGTACTGTTGCTAGGCAAACCTGACTGTCTGGTGAGACTGTACTGATATCTATGCTAGCCTACTGTTGAGATTGTACTGTTGCTAGGCAAACCTGACTGTCTGGTGAGACTGTACTGATATCTACGCTAGCATGACCGTTGAGATTGTACTGTCGCTAGGCAAACCTGACTGTCTGGGGAGACTGTACTGATATCTACCCTAGCATGACCGTTGAGATTGTACTGTTGCTAGGCAACCTGACTATCTGGTGAGACTGTACTGATATCTATGCTAGCATGACTGTTGAGATTGTACTGTTGCTAGGCAAACCTGACTGTCTGGTGAGACTGTACTGATATCTACGCTAGCCTGAACTGTTGAGATTGTACTGTCACTACGCAACCTGACTGTCTGGTGAGACTGTACTGATATCTACGCTAACATGACTGTTGAGATTGTACTGTCACTACGCAAACCTGACTGTCTGGTGAGACTGTACTGATATCTACGCTAACATGACTGTTGAGATTGTACTGTTGCTAGGCAAACCTGAACTGTCTGGTGAGACTGTACTGATATCTATGCTAGCCTGACTGTTGAGATTGTACTGTTGCTAGGCAAACCTGACTGTCTGGTGAGACTGTACTGATATCTACGCTAGCCTGACTGTTGAGATTGTACTGTCACTATAACGCAAAACCTGACTGTCTGGTGAGGACTGTACTGATATCTACCCTAGCATGACCGTTGAGATTGGTACTGTCGCTAGGGCAAACACTGACTGTCTGGTGAGACTGTACTGATATCTAACGCTAGCCTGACTGTTGAGATTGTACTGTCGCTAGGCAAACCTGGACTGTCTGGTGAGACTGTACTGATATCTACCCTAGCATGACCGTTGAGATTTGTACTGTCGCTAGGCAAACCTGACTGTCTGGTGAGACTGTACTGATATCTACGCTAGCCTGAATGCTGAGATTGTACTGTCGCTAGGCAAACCTGACTGTCTGGTGAAACTGTACTGATATCTACGCTAGCCTGACTGTTGAGATTGTATTGTCGCTAGGCAAACCTGACTGTCTGGTGAGACTGTACTGATATCTACCCTAGCCTGGGAATGCTGAGATTGTACTGTCGCTAGGCAAACCTGACTGTCTGGTGAGACTGTACTGATATCTAACGCTAGCCTGAATGCTGAGATTGTACTGTCGCTAGGCAAACCTGACTGTCTTCTGAGACTGTACTGATATCTATGCTAGCCTGACTGTTGAGATTGTACAGTTGCTAAGGCAAACCTGACTATCTGGTGAGAACTGTACGATGATATCTACCCTAGCATGACCGTTGAGATTGTACTGTCCGCTAGGCAAACCTGACTGTCTTGTGAGCTGTACTGATATCTACCCTAGCATGACCGTTGAGATTGTACTGTCGCTAGGCAAACTGACTGTCTGGTGAGACTGTACTGATATCTAACGCTAGCCTGACTGATGAGATTGTACTTGTCGCTAGGCAAACTGACTGTCTGGTGAGACTGTACTGATATCTACGCTAGCCTGACTGTTGAGATTGTACTGTCGCTAGGGCAAACCTGACTGTCTGGTGAGACTGTACTGATATTAACCTAGCAATGACTGTTGAGATTGTACAGTCGCTAGGCAAACCTGACTGTCTGGTGAGACTGTACTGATATCTACGCTAGCCTGACTGCATGAGATTGTACTGTCGCTAGGCAAACCTGACTGTCTGGTGAGACTGTACTGATATCTACGCTAGCCTGACTGTGCAAACCTGACTGTTGGTGAAGATTGTACTGTCGCTAGGCAAACCTGACTGTCTGGTGAGACTGTACTGATATCTACGCTAGACCTGAATGCTGAGATTGTACTGTCGCTAGCAAACCTGACTGTCTGGTGAAAACTGTACTGATATCTACGCTAGCCTGACTGTTGAGATTTGTACTGTCGCTAGGCAAACCTGACTGTCTGGTGATACTGTACTGATATCTACGCTAGCCTGAATGCTGAGATTGTACTGTCCCTAGGCAAACCTGACTGTCTGGTGAAACTGTACTGATATCTACGTTAGCCTGACTGTTGAGATTGTACTGTCACTAGGCAAACCTGACTGTCTGCTGATATCAACGCTAGCCTGACTGTTGAGACCTGTACTGTCGCTAGGCAACCTGACTGTCTGGTGAGACTGTACTGATATCTACCCTATCGCCTGACTGGTTGAGATTGTCTGTCACTAGGCAAACCTGACTGTCTGGTGAGACTGTACTGATATCCTACCTATCCCTGACTCGTGTGGAGATTCTACTGTCACTAGGCAAACCTGACTGTCTGGTGAGACTGTACTGATATCTACCCTAGCGCTGACTGTTGAGATTGTACTTCACTAGGCAAACGCTGACTGTCCTGGTGAGACTGTACTGATATCTACACTAGTTAGACTGTTGAAGATTGTACTGTCGCTAGGCAAAACTGACTGTCCTGGTGAGACTGTACTGATATTACCCTAGCATGACTATGTATTAAAGTTATAGGTCTTGTATAATCATAGTTCATTCTCTATAAGGGTTTTTTGTTTCTATCCTTAGGTATTAAAGTTCATTAAGTTTGGCATATATTCCTCTTAAATTATTTTTTTTGGTGTAACATATACAAAATGTAGCTGATATTTAAGTTTGGGTAGTTTCTATGGTTTATGTATTTTTTTGTTTGCTGTTTGTCTAAATATTGTAACAATATAAAAATAAAGAAGGTTTTAAATAAAAATTTTGACTTCTTACCCCAAAAATTTTTTTTCAGTTTGGTTTTAGTTTTTTTTGCTTTTTTAAGGTTTGGTGGTTTTTTCTGTTCAAGTAATAAAAAGTAAGAATTTGCATATTTATTTTCCATATTTCTAAGCATGACAGACAGTAAAAGGGCCTATTTTTCATATTTTCCCTTTTTC
>NW_026858051.1:0-18652 GCF_026571515.1 Ruditapes philippinarum
TCAAGGCACTTACAAATTAAGTGTTTAAGAAAAGCCCGTTTCAGAAAAACGCAGCCAGTTACACTAATACACTACAGCTTATATCATCTCCCAACCGACTCACAAACATAGGCACACAAGGCCAACAGACACAACAACCAAATAATAACAACAACCCACCAGAAATAGCAAAAACCGACAAAATAATTTCGAAGCGGACGATGCACCCACCCCCGAACATAATCAAGGGGGTTAATCCATGCGCGCGCATCCTTAAAGTTCTGATACCGCGAACACTTCATCGGCCGGTATTTCGAAGAAAAACGAGTGGTGTGAAGAAATCAGAAAAGGTATGAATTTAATTTGTTTTGCAAAGAAGATGTCCTAACTTCTAGTTTTTATATACAAAATGTCTTGAAGTAACTCTTTCCTGTTTTGTCAGTATTTCGCGTTGAATGCGATTTTGATTCTGGATAGTGCGTACACCCGGCGTTGAAATGTTACAGAAAATGAGCAAATATCGATTAAACTGGCTGTTTTAAACGGCTGGAAGTTAATCTGTTGTAGAATCCCTTTCAAAAATATATTTTCAACCTTCGTTCCAATTCATTTGTACTAAAAAAGTATTTAAACGCACTTTTTACAGAAAACAGAGATTATGATATTGCGTACACTCTAAAAAAATCCAGATACTGCGTACACATAACTATGCAATTGATAGAAAGTACATTTTATCCGAAGCAGTCTAAGGTTTATAAAATGATAAAACGGATTGCATGGAAATTATTTAAAAACTACATCCTATAAAATGTTTAGAATTAACATTTATTTATGCAATTTTTTTAGGTATTTAAGTAAAACCTGGTGAATAATTGTCTTGATAATATTTTTATACGCTACATTTCAAAATAAATTACTTCTTACAGTCAATTTTATATCTTATTTCAGAAAATAAATGTATGTTGATTTTGTGGTGAATTCTTTGCCAGTGAATCTTCGCTCAGACAGCATGAGGCACGACATCGGCAAGATGGTCCCTACAAATGTGATATATGTAGTCAAGTGGCTTTTTCGGTGTACCATTACAAAACACACATTCAGCGTCATTCCTCTGAAAGCAAGTACGAATGTAAATGCTGCAACTCGTTCAAGATATCTCATGATTTAAAACGCCTTGAACAAAGAAAGAGCCAAACAAAGGAATTCAAATGTGATGAATGTGGCTTGGCCTTCTCTAATAATAAAGATGTTAGTGAAGATAAGGATAAAGATAAGCACGAGAATAAGAAACGTCATAAATGTGGCAAAGCATTAAGGTATAAATGCAATCTTTACAGACACTTCATGGGCAAAAACATGGTAAATTAAATTGCGCAAGAAAGCAAATATTTGTAACTTGAACTAAAATCGCTTGCAGCAAGTTATTTCTTTGGAATGCGTTCATGTTCCACGAACTTTTATCAGTGTTTCCTTTGCCACACTTTCCACATTTATGACGTTTTCTATTCTCGTGCTTATCTTTGTGATCACTAACATCTTTATTATTAGAGAAGGCCTCTTTGTTCATAGCGTTTTAAATCATGAGATGTCTTGAACGATTTGCGGCATTTACATTCGTACTTGCGTTCAGAGGAATGACGCTGCATGTGTGTTTTGTAAAGGTACTCCGAAAAAGCCACTTGACTACATATATCACATTTGTAGGGACCATCTTGCCGATGTCGTGCCTCATGCTGTCTGAGAGAAGATTCACTGGCAAAGAATTCACCACAAAATTGACACACATTCATTTTCTGAAATAAGATATAAATTTGACTGTAAGAAGTAATTTATTTTGAAATGTAGAGTATAAAAACATTATCAAGATAGACAATTATTTACCAGGTTTTAAATATATAACCTAAACAAATTGCATCAATAAATGTTAATTCTAAACATTTTCTAGGATGTAGATTTTAAATAATTCTTCAAATGGGACACCCATGCAATCCGCTTTATCATTTATAAACCTTAGACTGCTTCAAATAAAATGTACTTTCTATCAATTGCATAGTTATGTGTACGCAGTATCTGATTTTTTTTTAGAGTGTACGCAATATCATAATCTCTGTTTCCTGTAAAGGGTGCGTTTAAATACTTTTTTAGTACAAATGAATTGGAACGAAGGTTGAAAATATATTTTTGAAAGGGATTCTACAACAGATTAACTTCCAGCCGTTTAAAACAGCCAGTTTAATCGATATTTGCTCATTTTCTGTAACATTTCAACGCCGGGTGTACGCACTATCCAGAATCAAAATCGCATTCAACGCGAAATACTGACAAAACAGGAAAGAGTTACTTCAAGACATTTTGCATATAAAAACTAGAAGTTAGGACATCTTCTTTGCAAAACAAATTAAATTCATACCTTTTCTGATTTCTTCACACCACTCGTTTTTCTTCGAAATACCGGCCGATGAGGTGTTCGCGGTATCAGAACTTTAAGGATGCGCGCGCATGGATTAACCCCCTTGATAATGCCACATCACGAACAGAAGGTCCCAAAGGACATTTAACTCAACGAGAGTCCCAAACACCCATTCACAAATAGTCGAGCAAAAGACGAGACTGCCAAAATGTCCATGTACCGGTAAAATATGAAAAAGGATCCGGGTTGTTCAAAACATTGGTTAAAATTAACCAATGGATAGCTTATCCACTGGTTAAATCCTTAACCAGCGGCCAGCTATTCAGTGGATAAAATTTCATTGTTCGACAGTTGGATAGTACCCTGGCTACCTAACCAGTGGATAGCATATTTATCCACTGGTTAAGTACCACAATGCAACAGGGTTGGTTAGTGATTCTGGAAACAAAATGGCCGATTTTTTTATGATAATTAATTTTTTAGAATCAAAAAGTTCCCAAAGAAATAATTTTGCATGTTTTGTGCTTTCTAGGTTTTTGGAATTAAACATAAAGTATATCAGAGACCTTAAAGTATTGATATATCTATTTTTCCCTTAGACACACATAAGAAAAAATTCAAAAACAACTTTTTTCAAATTTTGAATTGAAATTACTTCCATTAGATGGGTTATGTTCTAACTAAGAAAATGAGTACTGACACTTGTATGTTTTATTAAAGAATAAGAAAGTTATGACTGTTTAACTGAATTTTCTGAACTACAACAACAACAAATTTTGATTGAAAAAGCGTTCTAAAAGCACTTTTTCAGAAATGTTTCAATTTAATCCTATGCATTTCATATGAAATGATCTAGTTAAGAAAAATTAAACATATATTTGTAAGAAAAATCTGGTTTAAAACAAGTTTTAATGATTTTTACTGTTTTAATGATAATAACTAACCATGCACTGGTTAAGGGCATTATTCGGTGGTCATAGGACTGGTTAAAGTTAACCACTGGATAACAAATTTTATCCATTGGATTAGTTTTGAGCAACAGAATTTATCCAAAAGACAAGATTTAACCAGCGGATAATGAATTTAACCACTTGTTAACACTAACCAACGTTTTGAACAACCGGATCCAGAAGGGAGGAAAATGTCCATACAAATTACCAGCCACACAGACCATCGGCACGCCACCAGGAACAAATATAATTAGAAATAAGTACACAAAACGCAATTGAACTTAGATTGATTCGTGATTTTCTAACATTGCGAGTTCAAGCAATACCCTACTAGAAACTCGAAGAAGACGTTAACTGGCATCATTATTCTATTAGTACAGCTAATGTAAGGTGAACGTTGAATAAAATGATTTTCGTACATTTATGAAGGAGAAACCGAGCCAAACACTGTCATTTCATTCATGATATTAGTGTTGTCCTAATGTTTTCATATATAAATTTCATACTTCAACTTAAGGTCTATTAAAATGCTATACAACTTAAATAACCAAGAAAACAGAGCATTCCGATTAGAAACTACTCAAAATGGGGAATGTATATTGTGAAAAAGAATTATTTTGCCAGTTTTAAACATGTTAAGATTAATATACACTAATGTATATGACGACAAATCCAAAGGTCTTACAAAACTGTGTTGATATATCGCTAGAAAATCGATATTATGTAAAGGAGGGATCGGATATCATAGACAAAAACACCTATTCGACTTAACGTCGGTTTTTAAAATCGACAGATATATACGCATAAAATTTCAAAAATTTTTTAAAATAAAAGTTGGCTTCCGATTTCAAAAATTCAAGCTGCAGTTTGGAGATACCCTTTCAACGTGTGACTCACATAAGCTTTGATGCTATTCCTCTACCAATACACGGTTTACAGAAGGTCAAACGTGTAGGTCGAACCACCTTGGCTTCGACATTCCGTGGCGTACGACTTTGTACCTAATTTTCTTAATTATAATTCGACTTAACTCCGGATTCATATATATATATATATATATATATATATATATATATATATATATATATATATATATATATATATATATATATATATATATACATATTCCTTATTCGAATGCACGTTTTAAGTCTTTGCATTAGAGCGACACACTTCTGATTTTGTAGATTAAATCTTGAAAAAAATAGAAACATATAAAGTTTATCTGGGTGGGTCAATATGATATCTAATGCACTATGAAATATATTATCTCATTTAACTCGTGCTTCTTGTGTTTGTGTAAACTATCAAATGATTCAAATCAACTGCTTTCAACTGATACCAAAATCATGTGTGTAGTCAACGGGTTAAATTTTTTATACTTTATCTTTTAGGATAATTGGATCATAAACCATCACAACTTAAGTATCAAAACATGTTTCGCTTTATTCAGCTTCCTCAGTTGATACATAAATAAAAATGACGTAAACGTACAAAACAAACGTCTACGTTAATAGACGTCACATTTGGCGCGTAAAAGGAACGTTATAATATTACAATAAGTAATACAATAAAACATGTGCATATGTATGTATAAACGTAATTTTTTTACATAGCATATATAATTTTCGAAAAGAATTACATAAAATAACTGGATCAAAAGATACATATATTTTCATACAGAAACTAGGCTAGTAAATAATTACAACAAGTATGAAAATAACAGTTACTTATGTGAAAGTTTAGAATTCGAAAAAAATGTGCTTTAATCACATGTTGAAATTGTAAAAAAGGGAGATAATAATTTAGAAACATCGTTATCAATCAGTATATCTTATAAAGCTATCAAATAAAATGAAAATGATCTATCTATTATCTATTCAAAATATGGTATTATGCTCAAAATCAATTTATGTTATATGAAATAATCAAAAATCATATGAATACATTATGAATAATGTAGTATATAAATGTAACAATCAAAAATATTCGTGAATAAAGGGAGGTAATTAAATACTTATATCATCGACATAAATAATGTATTTGTACAGAATAAAATAAATCAATAACATTTCTAGATACAGTGAATGACTATTAAAATAGAACAGTCTTTTTATGCCGATATGTACTAAAAAAGATATTGAAAAGTTTGTAAAAAGTTGTAAGTATATATACTTGAAAAACGATTTTATAATTTGTAAAGCACCTTGGCAGAAAAATGTTTCTAACTCATGTATTCCATATGTCTCTTTCAACTCTCCCCATATTATCATGAAGTTTACCAATCGGCATAAAGGAAAAGTCATCAAGTGAGTGATCTTCGGAATTGAAACGAATTGCAACATTAGAAGAAAAATTTGGATGACAATTACTTCTTATATCAAATTTATGGCTTTCATTCTTTTTGATACTTTATTTTTGAAATACATTACAATAGTAACTTTATTTACAATATGGCTGGTAAAGTGCTGAAACACGGGCTTGCATAAAAGCTCGAGCAAAACAAGGAAAACCTGCTATAAATATTTATAATGATATTTGTAATATTTTGGCAACAAAGAAGTATCTTATGCAACTGTTTCGGAACGGATACATAACTTCAAAAATGGGCACGTGTCAAATAAAGATGTCTATAGGTCTAGTACTAAACGCTCCATAGTTACTGACAAAAACATTTATTAATTTAAGCTTATCATTGACAAAGATGTCAGACTTTCACTTACCTAGCCTATATCGCAGGGATATCAAAAAGCTAAACTCGTATTATTCTAAAGAATCACTTGAAAGTTTGGCGAATAACTACAAGATGGATACCCTGTTTGCTAACATCTGACCAGAAGGTGTGAATAAAAATGTGCTCGAATATAAATGAAAATGTTTCCTTAAAATGGCAGTCGCTGTTTTTGTATTATTGTGACTGATTTTACTAATTTACGCAAGTTCGCAAGTGTACAATAAGATTTTGGCCACCAAAACTATTCTTCGACGATGTATTCCAGTCAAGAAGTTATGTACATTATCTTATTTCAAAACCCTGTCCAAACTGTTGTCCAAATTTCTGTTTCTAAAGGCCGTAAAATCATATTCAAGTGTTATTGTTAACAGCACATTATGCTTCAGAAACCAATCATTTGTACTTCTTAAGAAAGCAATAACGTTTACATAACGTTTAAAAAGCATGTAAGATGTTAAACGCCGAATAAAGTAGCACCCAACGTTGAATTAAAAAGTGGCAGAATGTAAACACAATAATATTTAGACTGCTATACAAAATACTAAATCACTTAAGCTGTACTTATTGAATAAAGCAAAAGATTGTTAAGTTTAATTGCCAATGAGTAATATTTTGGAAACTATAACATAACATAAACAAAGAACTTTTTTTAAATAATAATAAATGCAATCTGTTCCAAAATGGGCCTTTAAGAAAAGTTGTAAACACTCCGATGTATTTTCTGCATCACAACATCTGCACTTAAAGGAGCTACCCTAATAATTTTTTCTTTTCGAGAAAAACGTGTTATCTGTGTCCTCAGTATCCCCATTATTGCATGTATAATGCGATATATGACAGAGGTGGTATCCCCATTATTGCATGGGATATATGACACAAGTTGTATTCTCATTATTGAATGTATCATACGATATATTTGCTACAATTATAATGAAATATATGTGAAAAGAATGTGCCATAGGCTCGGTTACAGCTCATTTGACAACAGTTTTACTTAGAACAATTTTTGAATACATGCTGATTTATAATATCTCTATGGTGGCTGATTTGTGCCATTCGTGTTTTTGCCAGGCGAAAAGTCGAAAATTAACACGTCAAAATGGCGGGAGCGCGGAGCGAAAACTCGCTAATAAGCGAGGGCGCTGGGCGAAGTTTAATACGAATGGCACAAATCAGTCACCATATATGACGGATTATTTAGTGTAATTACATGTTTGTATTACAGGTAGAATTGTACAGACTGATGCCAGAAGGTAATGATATTATTTAACACTATGTACCAAGCATTTAAAAGTAAAATATCAATTAATCCGAAAAGTAGTACAGAGAAATGAAACACGGCAATCTCCTTTCAATTTACTAAATTTTTGTTAGTCTTTGATTATAAGCAATATTTGCAAACAGTCCATTTGCTAAATTTCCGCAAACGTTAACACCCCATACTTCAGTTACTTGACATCCCTAACTTCCGGTATCTTCCGGGGTGTCTTGATGAACATTAAATCTTGAAAAATGTTCAACAATTGTGCATCGGACTTTTCATTTTTGAACAAATTAACCAATAATAAGAGGTTAATACACGGCAGGAGAGGGCCGGAAGGTGATAATCGGCCTGCAAAATGAATAATGGACCCGAGGGCTTTAGCCTGAGGGCCATTATTCCTTCAGGGCCGATTATCACCTTCCGGCCCTACTCTGACGTGTATTAATGTCTTTAATACACTTGGTAGATCTAATAGTAGCATTTAAAAAAAAACAAAAAAAAAACAACAAAGTTCTTTTGTTGAAATTCTTGTCTACTCTTCTACTGTTCTGTGCAGAGATGTTTACTGTTTGTGTGTTCAAAGCAGTAGAATCTATAAGAAGCAAGTTTTATTTTCTTTCTTCTTTTTTCGGAATAAATTTGTCGTATTATTTCTTCAAATTTCAATAGTAACAAAAATGTGTTTGTACTAAATACGCTTAAGCTCTCATAATAAAAATAAAGCGATTCGTGCTGACAACCTACTTTCACTTTTACAGTTAACTGTTTGATGACGTAAAATATGACGTCATTGTTTCAGTTTGTGCACGTGCACATGTTCTGCGGGCTGATAACTAGTTCTCGGCCCCGGGCCGCAAACTCATAATAGGTCACGTGACACTCATAATCAGTTGAAATCATAGGCAATTTTGTTACTATATATAGTAACAAGTGTATTAATTTCAGTTATAAAAATGCCGCACGTTCACGTTAATTGATTATTTTAAGACCGGTCACTTTTTTCTCATTCTTTCATGATAACAGTGGTATACATATATCAATTTCCCAAATTTAATGTAATTGTCTCAAGTCTAAAGTTTGAAAAAAAACACAATATCGCGAAAGGTTTTTAAATAAAAAAGTATATCTTAATTTCCAACAAAATAATTATAATAATACATATATTCAAAGATGGATTAGATGATATTAAGTGTCGTCATTTGTATATCTATGAAGTATTTGAAAGGTGTTTTCATTCATCAAAATACCACAGGTATGTCATGAACACCTATTGTTAAATAAAACGATTTAATTGCATTAAGCTTGGCATTTTGAATGTCTTTCACTATACATGTACATATATATCAAAGTAAACTTTATTGAATGATTTTTGAAAATTAAATACTGTACTTTTTAGTGAAATGTTTAGGTATTTTTTCTATATTGTTGAAGCTTTTATTTTACAGTTCAAAGGTATTACATGAAGGAAATACCGCACGTGATGATACAAATGTTGATGAGCAGAGATTAAGGAGTGTAATAAGTGTTCGGAACTATAAGATTGAGCACGATACACTCGAGGATGATTGTGATATTACCGATGTATCAGTTTTACCTACAGGAGATATTTTATTAGCTGAGTGGACAACAGTGGGCTTATAAAAGTGAACAAACAATATAATGTTATCAGTACCTTATCAATAAATACTGTCCGCTATCTATTCAATGTGTGTTACATTGGTAATAATATTGCTGTAGTATCAGATGAGTTTGCGCTGTACTTTGTTGATGTAACAGGAGATATGTCATTGATCAGATCAGTCAGCACAAGTCATGCATGTTATTCATTAACCTGTCATAGTGACAAACTATATGTTGTAGACTTTGGTTCCGTATATGTTTATTCAACTGATGGTGAATATATAAAACAGCTTTACACATCAGAAGAGTACATGTATACTTATACTGACACCGCAGTAAGTAATGACGGTAGTATGATATATATCTTGAACCAAAAATATCAGCTGACTACTATTGACAGCTCCGGTAACCATTTATTCACGTTAGATATAACTTATTTTGTTCAAAATTATACTGACGTAAATTATATATGTGTAGATGATCAAGGATCCATATTCGTATTAGGTAATGAAGATGAATTAGGAGGTGGGTCGACTATAGTGCAGATAAGTCCTGACGGCCAAAAATGTTATGGGGTGTTGTTCAATGTTGAAGATACTAAATATCGTTCGATACGTTTTGACAGTAATAAATGTGCATTAGTCTTATCAGAAATGTCAAACAATATTAAAGTTTTAAAGCTCCGTTAATACTTCATGCAAACTTGGAAAAATCCATGTATCCAAAATGATTTTACATGTTGAAGACTACATTGTTTATGGAAAATTGTCAAACTTTTCCCTGGATACAAGATTTTTAACACTTATTATCTTCTCGCTTCTTTGCTTCACAAAAGTTCACTTGTACCTACCACCACTTACCATATACATTTTCTGATATTTTGTACCAGTTCCAGTCTGTTTGTCCGCTAATTACTGACAACTTCTCCACTTAAACATAGATAACAACAACATAATTGCATTTGTTTAAGTGTGTTAAAACATGTTTTACGCAGGAACACGTGACTCATTAGATACTTGAATTTTTATATTCTAAGTACCTTATAAGCATATACTTATATATAATAATAGTATGGCAATCCCTTTTAATAATGTTGTTATTGTTGTTTTCACATTGTGGCAATATGTGAAAGAATAAGACTTTCTTGCAAAACAAGATTCTAAAGTGGCATGTTGTATTCATACCACAGAAACTCGTATACTAGCTATGACAATTATGGAGCAAAAATGTCATACAATCATTAATCACTACACATGATTAACACTTATCTTTAACTAAGTTATTACATGCGTTATCTTTCACACTACTTGTTTCTAAATTATAAATAAACATCTGGTGCCATAATCATGTAATGTCGTTAGCCAGGTTTTTTTCTCTGTGGCCTTGCGACGGCAGAAAAACCTATAAAATAATGACGAAGACACTTATTATTTACATCCTTGTCACAGTTTAAGAAAATCTGATGTAAGTATTAATGATTAACGATATCCGGGAAAATAGCATAAATGATTGGAAAAAAAGTTTGACAAGTCAGCTCACATAACATTGCACTCGCGCATATCACTTATTATGTTTTCACTCGTAGCTATGTCACTCATGAACGCATCCCTGTCGGAAAATTGGGAAAAAAATCAATAATTGTAAAACGTTACTCGTGAACATATTGCAAACTGTATTTCTCTAAAATAACTTGAACTCTTACGCAAAACGTTTGTTTTATTTCACTTACAAATATGTACCGTAACCTTTACCACCCTAAAAATTTACGTGTTTTATATATGCAAGTATCACACATGTTTTTATTGAGTGCAAGTATCATACAGGTATTTATTGAATGCATGTATCAAACATCTGATACTGAGTGCAAGTATCACACAATCATGTATTTATTGAGTGCAAGAATCACGCGTGTTTCATTGAGAGCATGTACTACACGTGTTTTTATTGAGTGCAAGTATCACCCATGTATTTATTGAAGCATGTAACACACATATTTTTATTGAGTGCAAGAATCAGACGTGTTCCATTGAGAGCATGTACTACACGTGTTTTTATTGAGTGCAAGTATCACACATGTATTTATTGAATGCATGTAACACACATATTTTTATTGAGTGCAAGAATCACGCGTGTTTTATTAAGAGCATGTATTACACTTGTTTTTATTGAGTGCAAGTATCACGCGTGTTACATTGAGAGCAAGGCCTACACGTGTTTTTATTGAGTGCAAGTATTACACATGTATGTATTGAATGCATGTATCACACATGTTTTTATTGAGTGCAAGAATCATGCGTGTTTCATTGAGAGCAAATATTACACTTGTTTTTATTGAGTGCAAGTATCACACGTGTATTTATTGAGTGCAAGTATCACGCGTGTTTTTATTGAGTGCAAGTATCAATATGTAGTTATTGAATGCATGTAACACACATATTTTTATTGAGTGCAAGAATCATGCGTGTTTTATTAAGAGCATGTATTACACTTTTTTATGTTGAATGCAAGTATCACGCGTGTATTTATTGACTGCATGTTTCACACATGTTTTTATTGAGTGCAAGAATCACGCATGTTTCATTTAGAGCAAGGACTACACGTGTTTTTATTGAGTGCAAGTATCACACATGTATTTATTGAATGCATGTAACACACATATTTTTATTAAGTGCAAGAATCACGCGTGTCTTATTAAGAGCATGTATTACACTTGTTTTTATTGAGTGCAAGTATCACGCGTGTATTTATTGAATGCATGTTTCACACGTGTTTTTATTGAGTGCAAAAATCACGCATGTTTCATTGAGAGCAAGGACTACACGTCTTTTTATTGAGTGCAAGTTTTACACATGTATTTACTGAATGCATGTATCACACGTTTTTTATTGTGCGCAAGAATCATGCGTTTTTCATTGAGAGCAAGTATTAAACGTGTTTTTATTGATGGCATTATTTGTAATGGATGCAAGTACCATGTATGTATCTATCGAGTACAAGTATCATACATGCTTCTATTGAGAGCAAGTTTCAGCCATCATTTTTATCGAGTGCATGCAGTAAATATATACTCTTGCTCTGATAATACATGTAATACATTATAATTCATCGTTGTTAAAATAAAACCTTAAATAATCCGATTCTATTTTAATATACTCTTGGTCATACTTATAACAAAATTTTCTGTCTCATGCACGTAAAATAAATTTGCTACTATCTAATTATTACATCGATTGCATCCTAAGGCATTGGCCATTAACGAATTTGTTTTTTTTTCCGAAATGACTGTTTGGTTTCTTAAAATTCTTAAATAATATGAGAGGCAATGACTTATAACAACTTCAATTTTGTGCCGTTGGTAATATCCATCAACCATTTCGTGTATTTTTCATTTACGGACAAGACTGGTTTTCTTTATGGATAAACTTAAAAATTTTAAATAACAATATATACATATGCTTGTTATATTAAAATAGTCACTGTATTATTTTGTATAATATCTCTTGTTGTTAACCTAATTTAATAGTGTTAAGAAATTATTGTGCATAATGTATTTTTGTATATAATGTATATATTGTATGTTCTGTCCTTCATAATTGGAGGAAATAAAAGAATCTATCTAACACATCTTTTTATTATCCTTGTTTAATGCATTATGATTTGCGGGATGTAGCAGTATTGTATCCCACAAAATGAAGTATCTTCTATGCTTCAGTAACACATTGACTTGCAAATAGTAAAAAAAAAATATTATATTGATCTGTATTGTAAAACAATGTTAGTGTAAACAGAGAATTTTGAAAACATAATAGCTCGTACAAGGTCATTTTATTAGTTTTGTTGTGTAAAATAAAGTTTTGAGAAGTACTTTTCTTATTTATTTCATTGTACATGTATTTATGTTACATATTTTTCAGATAAAGTTTAAAACAACGAAATGCTGTTAGGGTCATCGTTGTTATACTTTATAATGCGACTGTGCGATGGCGACAAAGCAATAACGCGATGACGACAGTAGGAAAATGCGATAATGCAATGGTACGATGACAACAGTGCGATAACGCGATGGCGACAGCGCGATAATGCGATGGCGACAATACGATAGTTCGATAGTACTATCGTCGGGTTGCCGTCATCGCGTTATCGCACCGTCACCATTTTTTGCACTTTTGCATTGTCGTCATCGCACTGTTGTATTGTCGTCATCGCACTAACGCATTGTCGCCCTCTGGATTATATAGTATTTTATATGATAACATATGGGAAAATAATTTTACTTTTGTCAATAGATTTCTTTCTTCTTTTTGTGTCTTTTTTCTTTTTTGTATACTAAAAACGTCTAAATGAAAAATAAATTAATAAAAAGTAACATTTTATATGAAAAGATAGGGGAAATACTTAAGAGGTTATATATAACATACATGGAAATGTAATAAACTGTGTAAAACTTTTTAAAAAGTCGAAAGATTTCAGATGATAAAAATGATATTATGTTGACATAAAAGATAAAAAAGTATTTAATGGTCAGTAGTGCATAGAGGATATTCAAGTTTTCCCCATAAATACAGGATTTATTTTTACCGAGTGGTATGAAAATGTTTCATTAGTTGCGGTATTATTTTATACATTTTTCTCTTTTTTACATAACAATTTGAAAGACTTGCCCTAAAATTGTGTATATTGGCTAAATTTAGAAGAAAGTAGCCCGGAAGACACAAGTGAAAATACGAAGAATATGTTTCACTGCCATGAAGTATTATCTATAAGTCCAAATATAGTTCATTGAGATAAATCTAACTGGTCAACATTGTTCACTAAACAAATACTGCTGAACTCACTTGATTAATTTCTATTGGATTTTTAATTGGTCATCAGAGTTTTTATTGTTTTGTAAGATGTGGTATTTACATATTGAAGATGTAGAATTTATTCTATTGACTAACATTGTAAAAAAAAGATATTTACGTCTGGACATAATTTTCTCATGTATATCTAACATAAGTGGTCAGCAATTTTCAATTTAAGTTGAACTGGTTAGCTGATTCTACTATACGTTTAACTGGTCTTCGGTTTTGACGTACAGTACGTTAAGTCTTCTGACCATATAGTGTAAGAAGAAAATACGGCAAAAAAAAGCAATTTCTTTTATATTTTAGTTGCTTAGCAGCTAAACTAGCTGGTAGTTGGTCATTCGTTATCCCAAACTATCTACCATGCAGGTAGTCGGTAATATGAACTTTGCATGAACTTTGCATGTTTTCCCCTCAAAACAGAAAGTACTTTTTCGGAAAGAATATAATGGAAATAGAGGTAGATAGATGTTTTTTTTCAACATTGAAACACCTTGTCTCACTATGTCCACCAATGCTGACTAGTGAAAATTGCTGAACACTTATATTAGATATATAGACAAAATTATGTTTTGACATAAATTTCTTTTTAACACTATTAGTAATACAATACATTTTATATCTAACACAGCAATAAAACCACCGATGACCAATTTCAGTTTAATAGGTACATGTATTACTAAGTGGTTTATCAGTATCTATAGTGGGTTCGAATCCCGACAGGGACTTTGGATTCTTTCATGTGAGGAAGCTATCCACCTAGGTTACGGAACGTCGGTGCTTCTACTCAGGTGCCCGTTCGTGCCTGAAATATGCACGGAAGGGCACCTGAGGTCTTCCTCCATCGGTAAAGCTGGAACGACGCGATATGCGTCGATGTGACGTAAAACCAAAAACAAACAAACAAGTATTTTATAGTGATCAGTGCTGACAAGTTATTAATGAACTTTCTTTGTATTTGTCCAGAAAACCTATGTACTTTCGACAAGTTAAATATGTGTTTTACACAGACTGTTCAAATTTACATAATCATCATTATCATTTTCCATTACAAATTTTTATTTTTATACATATTTTCAACATGATCTATGAATATGATTATGTAACAAGTATTTTTATATAAGTAATACCAATTATTTTTACATTTTTGCATCTTTTAAATATCAACATAACATCATTTCCATTTTACATAATTTATTACATTTTCCGTGTATTTCTCATATCTTCGGATATAAAATGTTGTTTATAATTCATTGATAATTTTATTAAGACGTTTTAAGTATACAAAAGAGAAAAAGAATGAATAAAAGAAAAGAAAAAAGAGAAGACCCCCCCCCCCAAAAAATCTATTTACAAAAGTAAAATTGTTTTCCAATATTCTATATCGTCAGATCATTCGTCAGCAGTCTAGAGCCGCCAAATCAGACCGGAAGGCGAAAGTCGACAATGCGATAACACGATGGCGACAATACGATAGTGCGGTGACGACAGTGCGATAACGCGATTAAGACAGTGCGAATATGCGATAACGACAATGCGATAATGCGACAGTGCTATATCGCGATGATGACAGTGCGATTACGCTATGACGACAGTACGATACCGCGATGGCGACAAGTTGAAAGTATTATCGCACTATTGTAGTGTCGCCATCGTATTATTGCACTGTCGTATTGTCGTCATCGCACTGTCGCCCCCTGGATTATAAAGTATAACCACGATGGTCCCAATCCTATCCCGTAGAAAACTGGTATTCGGTAGCAGGATGTACCGATGATAGTCGACAAAATATATACCGGATCGTTGCACTTTGCAGGGGAATATAGTAATTATGTAGGCTAAATCTGCCTCCCTTAACTCCTACGCGGCATAACTGTCTCGAAGAAAAATATCTTTACGTCTTTAATAACTGGCTTTTGCTGTTTAAATGAAATTATGCGACAATAACATTTCTTTCGTGGTGAAACAGATCGTTTCATCGCTACATTCCATAACTTGAAAACGCCACCACAATTATAGAAAAGATCAGGATCAGGATCAGATGATCCTGATTTTATTAGTCCCCGGTGGGGACTTTAGGTTTACCCTCCGCCCGTCTGTCCGTTTGTCTATCTGTCTGTCTGTCAGTTATGTCCGTCCGTCAGTCAACAAAACTGGATCCCGCGATAACGCAAAAAGTACTGAGTTTACTTCAAACTTTAAATATAAGTTTCTGGTCATCAACCACATCATATGTGACAAGGTTTACAACTCTACCACAAAATTTATCAGAATAACCTCCCTTGAACTTACAATTTTTATGAAAAAAAAATGTCTTTTTTAAATAACTTCGTTATTTCTTAATGTACAAGTAATAATCTGGAAATTGTTGTAAAAAATGTACTCAGCCATTAAATTTGCCGTCTGGTTAACTGAATTTTTAGTTTGGACCCGATTGACATCTATGTGTCAAGAGACAGTTTTATTCATTCGTTTCATACATTCATGTATATCTGAAAAGCAGGAATGAGAAAATAGCTCAGGAATTAGGCAATAGTAACGCCTAATATGTGCAATATACGGCCGTTACGAGCAGCACATTAATTAAACAGACATACATATCAACTTTGATGTAATGTGTGCAAAAAATGGCTGAAACTATTGGAATATAATAAACAGAATCTTATTTGAGATATTGTCAACTTTTCATGATAATTTTAAAGCTTCTCAAACGTTTGCAACGTGTCGTGTTCTATCTTACATTAAGTTATTGAAAGTATGAGGTTTTTAAAACTTTACACTTGGTATATAAATTCAAAATATAAATGTAGTAGTCTTTGTTAAAAAAAATCATTATATGAAACATTTTGTTTTGCGTTTATTTTTTTTGTAAAATTTTCTCTTCTGTAAAAACGATAATGATTCATTTATATTTTACAAGACAAGGTACTAAAATTTACCGAAATTCAAGAATAAAAAGCATAAGTTAGCAATATTTCAACTAATTTTTATTTGTGTTTAATTTAATTTGATTTGACCAAGTTGAAGAAAAGTATTTCTACATTGAAAGTGAATTGCATTGATCTCTGAAATGTTAATTTAGGTACATGTACAATCAATATGAAAAAGCAAAATTAGAATTGGTTGTTATAATTAAACTGCGCAAAATCAATTGTTTACAATATTATAGCGTATTTAAGATTTTAAGTGTACCTACTATATTTTCAATATGCTTTTCTATTTTGACCATGAAAAACTTTTGTTACGTACAGTAAACGTAAACATCTGAATTGTATTTGATGTAATGACGCAAAATTAATGATATCAGCTTGTTATTTATGTCATATTTAAATCCTTTAATTTTCTAACATTGTAAACACTAAATGCATTATTCCCCACCCACTCACATGCACATGGTAAATTGGACAATCACTGTAGGAAACATCATTAGAAATGCTTCAATCTATTTAATTAAGTTGTATGTTTACTGGTAGGATATACAAAAAGTACATAGGTGTTCATGTATATGTAAAAAGTCATTAAAAAGAAAGAAAATGAGAAAGTGAAAATAAATTATTTAACAAGAGCTGTCGGAACCGAACAACGCTCAACAATTCGAAAGAGTTGTCACAATGTTGTTTCGTTGAGTATTTCTATTGCTTACCTATATGCATACATAAAATTGTCCCCAAAAAGGTACAAAAGCTTGTCATTTAGATGTTTTATCGAGTAAATCACTGCTTGATTATTATGAATGCATACAATTGTCACAAAAACATGTACAAAGCCTGTCAAAAAGATGTTTTGTTGTGGGAAACATATTATTTTAAATAAAATTGTCAAACAAGGGCTTTTTTGTAAAATAGCTATGCCATCCACTCAAAAATTTTTCCAAACTTTTCTAAATCGAAAAGGGGCATTAATATGCAAAAAGCAAATCAGAGTTATGGGACATGTGCCAATCACGTTCAGTGACGTTAGAAAGTCACAGAAAACATGTGTGTGAAGTTTCAATCCATTCCCTTCAGTAGATATGGAGATACCAGCTTACACGCAAAAACTTAACCAAGAATTTCTGAGTCGAAAAAGGGGCATAAATATGCAAAAAACAATCAGAGTTATGGGACTTGTGCCAATCATGTTACATTATCAGAGAGAAGAGAACAAATATATAAAATTTCACTCCATTCACTTCAGTGACTATGGAGATAGTTAAAACTTAACTTTAGGGACGCCCATGCCAATTAATGGGTCTGCATTAGCTTGATTATTCTGCGAATAGTCGAGCTAAAATATAGGTGTTTTCTTAAATTCAAACATTTTTCTCTTCAAAATGTTTGCAATTCTTGCCTATTCTATTCCGCAATTATTTCATTTGTTAAAAATAATATGCTTATGTTTGAGCAGTAATATATAAGTATTCTACTCTCCACACTCTCATGTCTGCGCAGTTTAGATAAGTTATGCTTATCTATGTACTTTTATATTTTGTCCAGTATAATGATGACCTAGATCTTGACCAACATTTAAATTGGAAGTTTTTTTTGTACATTTGGAATAGGAGAGATAATATTTGTCTTGAACATGGTAGGCATTTATTGTTCAAATACTGAAATATATAATAAAACGATAGCACATACATTTGAAGTCATGGGCATGGCTATAAGATGACCCAATGTTACCGTTAGCAAATGTCTCATGAACATTCACCCTTGACACTGTTAAGGTTATGTGGCGACGTACAAGATAAACTACTAGGAGTAGTTTGTGGTTGAAATAAATAATGTAACGGAAACATGATTGTTTATTAAAATGAATTAAGCAGAGTTATCACTAAATGTGATAAATACCCCTGCAAGATTGCTTCGG